>NC_071089.1:10437500-10585000 GCF_027358695.1 Spea bombifrons | reverse complement strand
ATCGGGAGGGGATAAAAGCAGAGCTCCCACTCTGTGTCTGGTGTGCGGGGCGATGCTTTGCTCTCAGAGTTACTGTTGCCAGACGGAACTGGAGGGGGACGATGTCGGCGCATGTACTGCACATACGTACGCGTGTGGATCCGGCATGGGCATCTTCCTCCGGTACGGGCGTTTTTCGGGCTTGATGAATTGTTGCTATTCCAGTATATTTATATTTGTGGATGCATGTACAGTCTACACATATGTACATACGCGCGGGATACTTGGGGGTCCTGGGCTTTTTCATAAACATATTTTGTTTCTGATCTTATTATTATGGATTGGCATATAGGGAGAAAATGGAAAAAGCTTGGGGTTTTTGTCTCTCTTCTCTCCCCTTATTTGTATTCCGCATAGTGTAGTGCGGAGCTTCCCCATCCTCTCCAGCAGAGGGCGCCCAAGAGCTCCTTGTCTGTTAATTCATTGGATTCATTGAGTGCATTTTTCCTAGAATATCAATGATTTCTTTCTATATGCATTTGTGACAATAAGTGGAAAAAGCGTATGTAGCATTCGGTGATGTAATGGGTATTTTCTCTGCACTTATCTTGTTATTGAGACTGAATATGATTACAGATTACGTACAGGCTGGACTAGCCGGCTTCTCCGGTTTTTGGCATGTCCATGGGATACTGTATGCAAGTCAACGCTTATGTAGTGTGTTATGTCACAGTATATAGGACGATGTATATGCTTTCCATACGGCTCCTTCATCCATATATTGTATGCCAATATTTACAGGGTCCGGGAATGCCAGGTCCTCTTCTTAGCTGGAAAAACCAAGGGATGCTTCTACGCGCCCCCTTACCTCGATGACTATGGAGAAACAGACCAAGGACTACGGTACCCGAACTTTATACGTTTTTCTCTGTTTCGTGTTTATTGAATATTTCTATGGTTATCTTTAAGATCCAAAACGCCAACTTAACGGCATATTTCAGGAAGACTAAACAATGTGTAATAATACATTTTAACAATATTTTAGGCGTGGAAACCCTCTGCATCTCTGCAAGGAGCGCTTTAAAAAGATCCAGAAGCTTTGGCAGCAGCACAGCATAACGGAGGAAATCGGACATGCGCAGGAAGCCAACCAGTCTCTAGCTGGCATCGAATGGCAACATTTATAATGACTGGTCATTTTTTTTTTATTTTATAGCTGTTCACTTTTTCTAAAACAGAAAAAAAAAACTGTGACGGAAAACAGCGTATTGTATAAACAATGCAAATTTTTAATTTATATTTCATTGTTTAGTTTCTGAATAAATGTGGCGTTTCCCTAGAGGCAGTGCAAACATCGCCAGTAAGTCGGATCTCCTTAGTATTTGTCCCCCCCCCCTCCCCGTGCTTCCTTTAAACAGGGGAACCGTAGCTTGGAACTCACAGCACATCTTTTCAGTAGTAAGCATGGCTGCCCTTCTCATAACGTGGCTGAAAATGGCAATAGTTTGCTTGAGGACACAATGACTCGGGCGACAGCTTCAGCCAGAACAATCCGAGCTTCACTTATGAGATAATCGCTCTTTTTGCAGGTCTCCCGTGATTAATGATGTCATTGGCAGCAGTGGCTCTTGGGAGTTGTAGTTTAATGGAGAACTCTGGTCACTTGCCTCCTTTCTAGTCAATTTTGTTACCCAATTAAACTGGCAGCAGGTGGGTTTCCTCTCTCCTGCTTATTAATCGTCTCGAGGAGAACTGCGATCTAATGCAACTTATAAACGTACACTCGCAGGTGCCCATCACTCTCATCCATCCCCTTGAGTTATCACATAAGCTGTTCCACTCCGCTTTAAGAACGAGTATCTTTTATTTGCACTCTTTATATAAAAACACCATGGATTTTGGAAATATGCATAAGAAACTGATCCTGTGCGTTTAAAGCAGGGATGTACAGAGTCCGGTAGTCGGTTTGGGTCGGAACCGAAGGCGGTGGAAATATTTTAACTTCCTTCTACTGTTTGGGGGTGCGTGAAATGTTCCTTCCATGAGAAATACGAGAAATTGCTGTTTCAGTTCAGTTTATATTTTGGAAAATTGTCATGGTATAAATACAGGTCTTACCGGCGGCACGTTCCTTCATTAACATCTTCACTGCCGGATTAACTGTTTATAGCAGGGTCTCAGTTGGGGCAGTGAAGTCGTTGTAGAGACCGAAATCCCGTTGGTTGCGTCGCTATTTGATGATTACAGATATGGTATAGTTTTGTTGGGGTGAACTCCTATCGCGTTAGCGGACGGCAGGCAGTAATTGGCAGGACCCCGTTTATTGAGGGAGGGCAAAGCTTGCGATGGATCATCAGTAAGGAGCGGGCATTCGGGTATTTCATGGTCAAGAAAGCGGACCTCCGTGTGATTGCCCTAATAATGACCCCTTAGTCAATAAGCAAGACTTTTCTGGAACATGCGCGCAGCACCTCCGACTACCCGGTAGTTTGTACCATCGCCATTTGTAACAATCTAAACAGGGTCACTTTTCACTAAATTCATTAAACCCTACAGTCTGATAATTACGTGATTAGGAATATTTCCTTTTTCTGTTACATTTAGGGTTCTTGAGTTAATCGCTATTTCAATTTGGCCCAATCAAATTTGAATGTTCGAGATAATTTTGGTTCATTCCAGATATTGCGGCGGATTAACTTCTTGAGTGCTGCCGGAATGCCACAAATTCCAAAGCAAGCGATCTGATGCCCTGGGGTGGGGGTGGGGTGGTTGGGGTAGTGTAGATTTAGGCCACAAGGAGTCATTTAGTAAGTGAACTGGCCGTTTTAGGATAGACTCTCATTAATCTCTCATTAAGCAGTCCTCTTGCCACGCTCGGTTTCTTCGCATGTATTTATGTTCCATGTAGAAAGTGACTATGTAAGAGACATGTATGAACGGAAGTCTATTTGAAAGGATTTTACTTCATCTTTAATATACATGAAATTCTTGTAATATTTGAATGTAACATATGTATAAAATATACAACTTATGGAGAATAAATGCTTTAGCTGTCCTTGCCGGTGTCCTTTGTGTTATTTATGCTGTCGTGGCACCGTGTCTCCGGATTACCCGGACGCCTGCAGCGTCTGCACTCACCTGAGCGCAAAGGTGATTATGATATTAGTGCTGATGAGGGCACGGCCGAGCTTGCTCATCAGTTCAGCGGATTACACCAGGTAGGGGGTGACTTTAAAGTGAACGAGGCATTTACCTCCTGGGAATTGAGAGCAATGTTTCATAACCGCTTTAGTGAACCGAGATGTGTTTTCATGGAACCTGTTAGAATTACATATACTGTTTTTACAGATCCAACAATAATATTCATGATCTGTGTTGTTTCAAATATATTGACCATTTACCAATATTTTTTAAAGGGTATTCGTTTAAGGGAACCAGCATTAACTAATCACTTTCCTGCCGTGAAGTTAACTCCCGTCTCCCCCGGGGTGGATTTTCATAATCTATCATGAATAAAGGGTCTGAAACCACAGCTCTCCATTTAGTGAATAGACCCCTATGTCTAAGTATCGGGGCTTATTGACTATATTGCCATTAGAGAAAATGAAAGCTGACGTTATAAATTAAATTAAATAAATGGTTATTACAGGGTTAGGTTTTCAATATGTTAAGAAAATGGTTAAATGTCAGTAACTCGGATGTATACCGCAACCGCGAAGCTTTGTTCTTGCTAAAACAGCACGTTAATTAACATGTTAACCCCTTAAGGACAATGGGTTGTCCTTAAACCCATTAAAAACAATGCATTGTCAGCCTGTACATGTATAGGCTTTGTCATGAAGGGGTTAATATGGGTATATATATATATATATATATATATATATATATTTATATGTATATATATATGTATGTATATGCATATGTACACAATTTGTGGGATACATGAACGTGGCGAAGAACACATCAACAAAATCACAAGTGTAAGTATTTTAACAAGAATGTCTTGCAATATATTTTTAATGTCTGGTCCTATTTTAGCAAACAGCATATAGTGAATGTTACAGTAACACACGGTTTGTAGATCAAACTCCGGCTGAATTTTACCTTTAAATGTAACTTTTTTTTAATTTTTTTTATCTCGTTCCCCTCCGGAGACGCGTAACTCATTGCTTGGCAAGATATTAATATGTAGGTATTTTGGTTTATTCAACATACGTGATTATTATTTTAACATTTCAATGGTAAAATCCAGTAACGGCCTCCATCGTGTGGAAACGCTAACTAAGGATGGTTAAATTCACTTTCACTATTCTCTTATCGTTTAACACGGGTTTTCTCCGTAATAATGCGCAAGCGCCAACTAGAGTTCTCAGGTTCTCCCTGCATGAACACAGGTGGACCATTCGGGGTCAGTCTGTGCATGTTTGGAGAAAACAGAGAAACTCCCCAAAGCCGCTAACCAAATGGGGTTTTATTCATATTTCTGGCAGTTGTCAGATTATGGGTAATAGGTTTAACATTTTACAGGCCTACTCATAATTACTGTTATGTTGTAATTTAGAAAGGAGGTATAGATGAGCTGTGTGTAATATATATATAGAATATATATATATATATATGTATATGTGTGTGTATATATATGCGTGCACACACACTACCATTCAAAAGTTTGGGGTCATTTAGCTGTTTTCATGGAAATGAACAATTAGCCTTTTAAACCTTCATCAGCGAGCACAGGAGTGATGGGAGTGATAAAGTTCTCTGTACACCTATGAAGAGATTCCATAAAAAAATCAGCCGTTTCCAGCTATAATAGTCATTTTACAACATTAACCCCATCTGCGCTGGATTTTGGATCCGTTTCATGTTATTTTAATGGACAAAATTAGCTTTTCCTTTAAAAATAAAAACTAGGAAGTTTCTAAGTGACCCCAAACATTTGAACAATAGTGTATGTATATATAATATATAATGTGTATATATATATATATATATATATATTTATTTATTTATATATATATATATATACACACACACCTTAAGTCGTCCATTGTTTTTGCTTTGAGTATAGATGTTAAACTGAGCTGAACATGATATTTAATTGTTCCTATAAAAGCCCCTAAAATTCAGAGCCTCCACTAAGTGAAATAAATATCAACGTGGTCTGTTATAGCATTAATAATAAACTGGGACTAAACCTTAAAAAGATTGTCAGTAGCTAAATTCTGATTTGCTAATATTCACTTTTATTTGAGCTTCATTTTCCGCCATGAATTGCATGTGGCGGACGGAGTCTCTCCTGTAACCAGACTGATGATGTCGCAAATGGGTAACTGCATACTAACAGCATTTAATACATCATTATACTTGGTTTTAAATTACAGTACGTGATGTCATTGCAACAGCTTACTGAAAAGAAAAACTGTAAAAACAGGCTCATTTTTTTTTTACAAATTAAAATATTAAGCAAAGCTAACTTATATATGTACTTGTTTTACGTTAGAAATGTATAGGCTGCATTGTGTTAATGTAACCTGTTATTTGTTGACGTCACATTGGTTTTCCTTGGCTTTTTTTATGGAGTGATTAATATTCACATCAAAAGATGGCTTGGTTTTAGAAACGTCCTGATAAGCCTCGGTGTTCAGCTGACCGTGGTGACTCCCGGTGATTCCCCTTCGCTGCTCTCCACCTGGTTCCCCTTACCGAGACTTTTCAGAAAGTTCCAGAAAGAACTGACGGTCTCTTTCATGCTCTTCTCCAGCAACCAGCCCTCGCTCTCACACTCGGGGTCTTCAGGGTTTGAAATGCTCTCCAGACATGTGTGCAGATACCGCAGCCCGATCATGACCGTCATCTGTGTAACAGAAAGCGATGGGTAGGTCAGAGGCAGAAGATGTCTAAAAGCAGGAGCGTTGTCTATCTGATCTGATCGATCTCTTGTCCTTCATATACACTTGTGCTTACATTGCAAATTAATCTATTAACAAGTGAATAGGTTTATTTAATGATCTTCTTAGACTTCCAACATCCACCAATGCAAATTTGTTTGTTTCATATGATTCCTGAGTGAGTGATTATACTCATACATACACACACATACACACTCGCACTCCCCCTCTCCCTCCCGTCATTCATGGAGTCACATAGCTGTGATGGGAGCGATAAAGGGCCATTGGAACACGGGTGTGATGGGAGTGATAAAGGGCCATTGGAACACGGGCGTGATGGGAGTGATAAAGAGCCTCTGTACGCCTATGAAGATATTCCATTAAAAATCAGTTGGTTCCAGCTACAATAGTCATTTACGACATTAACCCCATGTGCGCTGGATTTACGATCCATTTCATGTTATTTTAATGGACAAAATTTGCTTTTCTTTGAAAAACATGGGCATTTCTTCTGCAGTACAGTATAACTAGATTAAGTGCAAAAGAAAGATCTGATTTTATACAGTTGCCCCTTGGTATATAGCTATTTATTACCGGGTTATCTCTTTGCTTGTTGCTTTATTTAAATGAATATAAATTCTGTGAATGCTGTTTTGTGCTTCGTTGATGAGACTGGGATCAGTCTCCAAGCCCAAAGTAGATGCCAGGTGTAATAAGGACGCTTCTGGGGGTATTATAGAATGTATACATTCAAAGAATTCATCTGAAGATGTGCACTGCTACTCTCAGGATACTTAGCCATCTCTCCCAAAGGACAGGTGTTCTGTGATCCCGAATGTTATAAATGCCCCGTTTAGCTGTATGATGCAGTAACGGGTGAGACACTGTCTGTTACATCTGCCACCTGACATCACTGGGGTTTTAACTCGGGGGCATCTGCAGCCAATTTGTTTTCAGGCTTTGACATTAAATCAACATTGAAGTTGCCTATTGTCACAAAGGCCAGAGGGGACAACCAAAGCAATGACCACCAGCAATGACCTGATGGCAGATCAGGGGCGAGACCAACACTTGGAGCAAGATAAGAGGGGCCGAGTGATCTAGTGCCCCTTTGTGTCATTCTCTGTCATGGTTTTAGCTACTTAAATCGGTAGCAGAAGTTCTGCCTTTAAGGGGATCATCATCTGGCCTGGTGCTGTATAAATAAGTGGATAACTCAGTGTTACCTCCAAGATCCAGACCAGTAGCACCAGAGCCCCCATGGTGCTCATCATGTTGGTGTAGTAATTCAGCAATGCGTCCTTGCAGCCCCTGTTCCACAGGTTCAGCTCCTCCGTCTGGTGGTCGTAGCTGTAGTGGGCCGAGTTGTTGGTCACTTGCATTTGGATGCAGGGTCTGGGGGAACTCGGGTTGCAGCAGCTGAAGGGAACTCCATCGATCAAGTACTTGCCATCCACATTGCTTTTAATCCGGCTGCGTGAAGGTAAAAGGAGAGGTTAAACGCAAAGGGAGAAGAAGTAACCCAGGCGGCTCATCACTCGAACGTTGGCCAACTTCTGGTACCATGAAAGATAAAGTCTATGTTTCCATTTTGCTGACCTGTCTGGGGTTACCGGATATCTTCAATGTCTTCATGTCCATGGCTCAATGTGAGCACTAAGACTAGTGGGGTCTTTATTTAAAATAAGGATTTGTAGATAGAGCATAGTCTGAACTTGGAAAGTGGTGAAGAGGAGAGAGCGGTGCTGCACTCAACCCCATCTCCCTTCCATGGGGCACCTAGAATAGCGGTGCTCTGAGCATATATTATACATATTTTAGATTAAAACATAGGCGCTGGTGTTTAAAAACCTACCTAAGGTATATACCATATGGAAAGGTATCAACTTCCTTTTTTAAATCAAGTTATCTCTCCCCTATTAAGTTTCTGATTGTTATTGATTGGTTCAGGCGGCCGTTCAGGACAGACAATAGATAACGTTGGCCGTACCCCAAGACACCATGTTTCTTTGGTTCATAGGGTTAGATGGTGTCCTATCCTCTGTACAAATAAAATAATACATTTTAATTATTGGCCGTGTATCGTTTCTGTGAAATAAAATTGAGGAATAGAATAAAAAAACAAGAGATTATTATGTGGGAGCGCCGCCAAAATACATTAACCCCGCTGTAACTGATTGGGAGCTTTTGGGTTTGTACATCCAAGCTCATGTAAACCATTGTGACCCCCGTATATGTATCCCCTTAAACATTTACATGTATATTCTTAACGATGCTTCTAACTGCATAAAGAATATTTTTATGATTAATAAATGGTTTTCATTTTCTTTTCTAATTTTTTTAATTCTGTTGTTCCAGCCGGTTTGGTGCGTCAGGACAACACATTCTATGTATTTATGTGAAGGTGTGGAGAATAAATCTCCGTCCCGTTATGTATCTCATGACCCTGCAGGTTATGGATCTGGCGTGCGATGCTTTATGGGAATTATTTCTCAGTTCCACTGGATTACAGAAAGGCTTCCAGTCTTTAAACGTGGATAACACTGATCTAATCGCCCTCCTGCGTACAGCTATTTATGTCTCAGAATAGCTTTTGCATACACAGCGTTTCTTAAGTAGAATGAGTTAAGTAGATAATTACCCTAGGAGGATACAGAACCTTAAATAATATATCGGTCATATGAAAAAAATATTTCATCAGTTGCTATCTGCCCATGATTGGTTAAGTAATACGTGCAGAATGTAACACGTGGCCGGTAACATCTCCTCCACACGCCTGCGTTCTATCGGAGAGAGAATCTACTCGATAAAACATAAAAGATGTGAAATGATTTTGCTTAAGTTTAGAACATCAATAGCACAGACGGGTCATGGCTGGGACACTTAATTACTGCATAATGATTTTAAATGGCAGTTAATTAGGGCCGGACTGCGAATGAAAAGCAGCCCTGGAAATATTTAGACACCAGCCCCATATATTTTACCGCATGGTCGAGCTCATGTGCCAACACGCCACACCAGGGGCATAACTAGAAATCACAGGGCCCCTGGTGTGAAAATTGCCCAGGGCACCCCAACTTTATAAGCATGTGCCACCTGTGCCCCAAACAGCTTGTTTGTGCCATCTTTTCCCCCCAAACAGCATGTCTCTGCCACCTCTGTCCTATTTCTGCCCCAAATCATTTATACATTGATTCATTCATTCATTCACCCATTTAAAGCTCCAGGCCATTGAGAGGCTGCAGACTGTGTTATTCCTGCAAGTCTTCTCCTTAGCTTGAGGTCATAGGGTTAGCCTTCAGGTTATCCTGGACATAAACAGCCACACACACACAGCTCCCAGCATTCCAAAGCAAAGACGGCCACTCGTTTATGTAATTGAATGAGGAATTTAAAGGAATGGCCTATTTTATTCACATAGTTTCATTTATGAATGAATGAATATTCGGTAATTTAATATTTAAGGATATAGAACACTGTATGCTACCGGATGGTTCACCCAATATTGTCAGTACCGTGCCCATTTTCAGCCTATGCATCACCTACAAAACCTTTTTTGTTTATTGTTTTTTTTCTAGATAACAGGGTTGGGGGCACCTGGAATGTAAATCTGGCTCTTAAATCTGCTGCCATTCATACAAGTCATAAATATACATTACCATGCTTTTGGCATAATGTTTGTTTATTACATGTTATGCTTACATCCATTTAATATAAAATAATAATAATATATGTATGTGCTCTCATTTAACCCTTTAACAGCCCGTTGTGAAATTTCTAAGTAGTGAGTCATATGTGTTAACCAAATGGCTCTAATACTGGTCCTATGGAAACTTTGACTTGTTATTATTTAAAAATACACTTAATTGGGTCACCTGCATTCAAGCAAGGATATCAAACATATAATACTAATAGCAAAAGCATCAGTATGAGTCTTATATATGATTACAGCAGTGTAGATTCAGACTGTATGACCCTGAGACCCCACTCTGACTCGAACCCTGTGAAATCTTGGGTACATGGGTAGGATCTGGTTATGCAGCAGTCAATGAGTTAAATCCCTGCTTAGTCAGGTCTTTTGA
The DNA here is from genome assembly GCF_027358695.1 of Spea bombifrons. Taxonomy (NCBI): domain Eukaryota; kingdom Metazoa; phylum Chordata; class Amphibia; order Anura; family Pelobatidae; genus Spea; species Spea bombifrons. The sequence continues at coordinate 10,575,048 of NC_071089.1, read as the reverse complement.
GGCCTCTGCATGACTTGGAATCAGAGCTGGGTTGTAATGGCATTACCGATTCATGCTGGAGAGCTAGACGTTGGTGAGGCTGAGAGGGGGTCTGTTTATGGTCCTCTGACTCTGTAGAGCAAGGAGTTTGTCTGCTCCCCTTCCTACCTCAGTGTAAGCAGCATGTCGTAATATGCACCCATGCCGTATCTGTACTGTAGGGTCTAACCGTGTACTCGTGTCTGGAATAACACTCAGAACCTACTCACTCTTTGACCTCCTTGGAGCTGAAGTCCAGGTAGCGGTTGCTGATCCATTGAATCTCGAACCAATCTCTGTACCCCTTGTTCCCGCAGCATTTAAACTCGATCTGCAGCAGATCAATGGTCCTTTTCATGAAGCATCTCCCAGGGGTGTCGGTGTCCTTGTAGTATCTCATTCCGTTCTTCAGCCCCTGAGCCAGGGTGCTCTCGAGAGACCCCCTTGTCACCAAGCATACCACGGCAATGAAAAAAACGAAGATGTTGAAAAGCAGACAGATGACCAGATAGGGTTTCAGCATTGGTTTCCACTTCGCAAACTTTGCAGGATCCAGGGAGTCGTAACAGATTTTTCCAGCAAATGCATTCAGAGCGCACCCCATCGCACCCATAAAAATCAAGGAATTGGGCACAAAATGGCTTTCTGCGTTATCCATGACCTCGCTTCGCTTCCTCAGCTCGATTTTAAGAAATATGCCCATGCTGAAAAGGACAATGCCGGCCAGCACACCGCACCAGTTCATCAGCCACAGCCCCTGGGCCAATTTAACCCTTTTCTTCATATTAAATTTCACCTTCATCATTGCCATTTTAGCAGCGCGATTTCTGTGGGACTGATTCCGCTATGTTCTTGATATGATTAAGATATCACTGAATTTACCATTCAGTCCTTGAAAAGCGACTGTAGTAAGTGTGGATCTTCCATAATTACCATCCAAATCTAAACGTGGATCAAGGGTATTCTGAAATGAATGTTATTAATTCCACAATCGTTAAAGGTAATTGGCAAAGCGAGCCTACACCTCGCCTGTTCCTGGTGGCCCTGTCCCACAGAAGAAGAAACAGCTTCCAAGTTTCAGCAGATTAAACCTACATTTGCAAGACGTCATCTTAATGCCTCTAAAGCTCCTTCATCCCATTTGCAAGAATCTCTGTCAACCCGATAAGCAGCAGATGTAATCCTCACTTTACTGGTTACTGCGTTCCTCTTATCACACGCTACGATGCATTCTACTCAACCGGAATAACATGGGAGAAACCCGTCCCAACCTCCAAAAACGATGAAACTTATACAATAGCATGTGATCAGTAGAACCGACAAAAGATCTCAATATACTTCTGAGGTCGGGGTCATAAAAGAACTACTGTGGCCACAAGCACTTCCTGGTGGCTGTCCGCTTAAGAATTTGGAAAGTTAGAGAACAAACACATTATATTATATTAAGTTAGAATGCTTTCAAAATAATAATAGTTTATTTTTATAATTTAACAAAATGCAAAGTGAGTGAACAGAAGGTTCCTCTAGGTTTCGGGCTCTATCACCTACCTGATGCAGCTTTGGCTCCACAATGTTACAGTTGGAAGCATTATTAGTTATGATTAGTTATTGTGTGACGAGCTGCTCCCAAAACGATGACCAAAGATTTCTATCATAATGCAGGACAAGTTTTTTCATGACAGCTAACTGTATATCCACACGTATCCGAGTGGCCATCAGGCAAATCAGTGTAAAATAAATCTTTACATATGTCCTTGTGTTGTATGTGTATATGTGTGTTTATGAGCAGGTGTGTGTAAGGGCAGTGCATATGTATATGTGTGTCTATGGGCAGGTGTGTATAAAAGCAGTGTGTATGGACAGGTGTGTGTAAGGGCAGTGTATGTGTATATGTGTGTTTATGAGAAGGTGTGTGTGTAAAGGCAGTTTGTAAGGGTCCTGCTGCTGTGGACTACTCTTCCAATGATACTCAGCCAGCATTATAGTGGACATCTGGCTGGCTGAGAATCATGGGAATTGTCACAGCTAGCATCTGCAGCTTTACTGTTGATTGCACTTCCCATGGTGCTCAGCCAGCATCATGGAAGCAGTATGTCTGGCTGAGCCTCATGTGAACTGTAGTTAACAGCAGATGATGTGACAGGTGTTAGTTGTGGATTACAACTCCTATGATGCCTAGTCATGGTGGACACCTGGCTGCCTGAGCATCATGGGAATTGTAGTTCACAGCTAACATCTGCAGCTTTATGTACTGTTAACTGCACTTCCCATGATGCTCAGCCAGCATCATGGAAGTAGTATGTCTGGCTGAGCCTCATGGGAATTGAATTCAATGTGTTGGTTATTTTTAATATGCATGACTGTGCTGACAAAATGAAGCGTGTTTTAAGTAGCGATGCAAGCGCGATATTGTAAAGTGCAATTGCTTGTATTGGTGAGTTCCAGGAGAGCAATTAAAAAAAAAAAGTGTCCCTCTTTCACATTTTGAAATGTTGGGAGGTATGATTATTATTATATAATTATATAATATAATTATACAATGATATTGGTTGCTATGGAGATAAACACACATTCTGAATATTGCCGCAGCCCCAGTGACTCCATGGCTGCGTTACCGGCAGCACTCAAAGCCTTAAATAAAAAAAAATCCACTTTTATTTTTTGTGTCCAAATCAGCATAAGGTTCTAAAAGCTGTAACTTCAGCCCAAAATGTGTGCCTGCTGCTCCGTCAGAATACATCCTAAAAAAGGGTCCGCTCCTGTGATGACCCCTTCCACTGTACCCACAGCATAACGTGTTTTATTGTGTATAACCGTCACGCAAATTAAATAATAATACCTATAATCAATGGGGAAAAGAAAATTCTTTAAAAAACGTACAATATATATTGGTAAATAAAACATTTTTACGCAGGTTGATGCAGACATTCGAAGTGTTGTCTCGAAGCCTCGAGGAGGTTAAGTTTGTAAAACCCTTTGCTCAGGATATCCTTAAGCTAACCCTGTAAACTGCGTTAAGCCTGTGACCCGGAGTAAATGGACGTGCACGGGAATTAGCTGGTCGTAGGCAGTTCACAGAGAGTTCTGAAACTCGTAAATACCGGAATAACTTACATAATCTAGTAATGTACCAAAATGTGACATTTACACTACAGATGGTGATATTTACAAACATGCTTTGGCTTTATCTAGAACCCGAGCACTGCCCAAAGCATCATGGAGGATCCAGAACCCCAAACCCAAGAACAAGAATTATCCTGCAAATGATTCTCTGTAGCATTTTGGATTTATTATTACATGTTATGGTTTCAGTAAGTTTCAGCTCAGCAGCACGTTTATTAAATATATAAATTGCGTTTTGCCATTACGTTCCGTGGGGGAGTATCCGTATTTTTGGCCAGAAAAGGGGGTTTGTGAACAGTTCTTGCTATAATTCTGCCAACAGCGAATAAACCCGGGTGTTTTAGACCCACGGAGTCAGGTTACTGTGGATTGCTCCATCGAGCGACGGCAGAGGCTCCCACAGACATTGCCAGTGCCACATGTTAAGGGTTAATGGATCTGAAAAAAATATATATATATAAATACTCAAACTGCATGTTTCTTATTAACGCTCTGCGTATGCTTTCTTGCTATTAAACATAAAATGAAAGGGAAATTCAGACGCAAAGGTCACCTTCTTCCAATCCTTGTTTCGCTCTAGCGGTGCCACCTGCTGGAAAAGCTATAACGGCTCTAGTAACCGGGAAATGGATGCAGCCCTATTGGTCGGCGGAAAGGAGATTTTTTTGTTTTTTTAGCAGAGAAAAATGTCACATATGTTTTCAGGATCTCAGGTGTCTCTTATTCAGATGGAATCAAGAGACCTCTGAGGTCCAGAAAGAAGGTTCCTAATACCCCTACTGTAAATGGAAAGCAAGCCGGTCAAACGATTGTTCTTGATAACCTTGTAGATGACTGGGAACGTTTCAGCTCATAAAATTCACTATGGGTTATGAAGAGCTTCTCCTGATTGAAAGGCTCGTCCGGCCATCTGTAATAAATGTCGGGCATTGTCTGGAAATCCGTCTCACTAAATGCATCGCGTGCGCTCAGCTCATCTTGCAGATGCCGAGGTTGGCCTCTAATAATGTATTATGAAGTTGAAATGTTCTCCTAGCCTGCAGACTTCTAGCTTCCATACTAGATTATGTACATGTCCTCCTACTGCAGCGCATGAACGGTGCGCCATGTGTTCTGGATTAAGCTGGAACGGCAGTAACTATACCCACGGATCGTTTCCTGAAACATCAAGTTTATTGTGACGCCCCAGGTTGTCAGATGATGTAAATGCTCATACCCAAAATTACCAGGGGCACTCAGACACAGAAGCACGATGATTTCCAGTAGGTGAGAGGTGCTATTTTTGCAATTTTCTTGTTTTTGGGATATGGGCAAAACTTCTCACCCACGATGTGGTCGCAGCAGGGTTCAATGTTTACACCGAGCACACGTAAAAATAATAAGTGATCATTTTAAATCCGCCTATAAAGAAGATCCCTCCCCTGGACGCTCTGGCAGCAACTAGCTTGTGGTAACCAATATTAAGAGACAGATTTCTCTGGAGGGTTTACGCTTTAACTGCTACAAATACATCGTGAATCAGATTTTTAAAACAAATTGCCCTTCTCTGTGCAGCGTTATATGTAGGAGGCGTTTTTGGGGGTGCTGTGTAAGAACTATGTAATGAATGAAAGAATTGTACAGAGTTTCACCAGCGGTACTACACGGACGTCATAAAACACTGTAGTCCGGTGTTTGGTGTCACAGACAGAAGGCTGAGGGTATAAAGGTGGCATTAAGGTGATGACATTCCTTACAACAGACGATCTACTGTTCAGCGCCTTTTCATTCATTGAGCTAGTCGGTTGCAGTTGCCACCTCTCTCTGCTGGCTTCATTTAACATTTTCCCCAGGGACACTTGTTGAAGAAATAAAGCATCTTACAAGATGCTGTGTTTTTATGTTATTAAACCTTTAAATTAAATAATTAACAAACCCGCTAAGCTTTTTTTGCTTGTCATGATAAAGCGTGCCTTTGATGTCTTGCGTAAGTGGGACACCCCATTTAAGTGAGAGTGGTCCCCACTTAATTCCGGCATGTCAAGGTAATTTTCACTAAACCACAAATTAGCAGGAGAGCTGAATATTCAGCATATATAAAGAAAGACTAATCAAAGCTCCCTTCTCCTGCATGGCTGAGATAGCTCTACATATAATAAAGAATTGACGTGGGGAGAATTCTAGGTCATCTTGCGGCATTATATATACGTTACACAGGAGTGGCTCAGATCTCCTTGGAAGACAGGCTCAATTGTGTTAGGCTAGTGAAATCAGGGAGTTAAAGTGTCTCACTCTCCGGCAAACACCAGGTTAGCGAATACAGCCCTAAGGAAGATTGCCTGAACGTGCTGCACACTAATGGTGTCCAAGCAAAGCCTATTTAACCCGATGCAGACACATACTCAGTGAGTAGGATGGAGCCAACTACTAGGAATTCAGTAGAAATCTGTTTGCAACTGAATAATAACTGAAACACAAAAGAAATCTGATGAAGCCAACAGCATATAATATTGGGTGTATGTTCAAAGAGTGAATGAAAAAACAGACATTTCATAAATCCTATTATGGGGCTGCTATATTTCCTATTATACGCAACGTTTTACAGTCACTGAACACATGATCCGGCATAACATGAATAACAACAACTAATACAGACAATTATTATTAGTTAGAAGAAGTGCGATAAACATATACACGAGACCCGAGAATACAGAACAGTAACGTTGTGTGCCATAGACACAGGGCCACAGCTCTCCACTGACTCCCTGGACCATTCTACATGGAAGCAACAAGGGAAGCATCAAAGTGCATCAGTCACAGACATCATCAGCTGTAAGATGCTGGGTGTGATGGGGGTTGTCTTGTCCTGCTCGCTGTAAAAACAATGCGAATAGATTATTTCACAATATAATGCATTTTCTGAAGGCCATCGTGTTGGCGTCGTGTCTGCCACAGTAAACCGGACCAATCAGTTCCAGTGGGTTAGCCGGTCCTCCTCGGGAATGATCTCCCAGTTTGGGGACTGCACCCCATGGGCGAGCCAGTTGAAGTCATCCACCAGCTGCCAGTTGTTTCTGGCCCGGTCCAGACCGGAGACTTGGTAGTCCTTTTCGATCCCTTCGTAGGTCCAGGTGAAGGGAGCGAAGTGCAGGTCGTGGCAGTCCTCGATGATGGCCCGGCTGGTGACGTGCAGGTAGAAGCGGGTGTCCGAGGTGCTGTGGGTGCGGAGCTGTTGGCACGAGAAGGAGAACAGGCAGCCGGTGCAGCTATCCACGAACACGGAGGAGGAGACGGGGCCGCACAGTACCCGGCAGCCGTGCAGGCCTCGCAGGTGCAGAGTGGCTGGGCTGCCGTGCAGGGTAACGGAGCAGTCCCGCAGCTGGCTCAGCAGCACGTCCTTCTGCTGGATCTCCGCGGCCTCCATGAACAGCACCTGGGAGGTGAGGCCCTGGACGCCGCATGCAAACGGGGCCTGGGTGGGAGGGTCGGCAGGAGGCTGCTGGAAGGCTGGAAGCTGCGGGGCCCCTTCCCCAGGAGTCTGGTCGGCCGAGGCCGCGGGCGCATCCTTTTTGCGGTTTTTGAAGGCAAACTTCTTCTTGGGCTGCAGCAGCTGCCGCTTCTCCTCCAGGATCTCCTGCAGCCGCCCGAGCGCCTCCTGAGCCTGCCGGATGTCGTAGGACGGCAGGAACCTCATGGAGTCGTTGAGCAGCTTGTGCAGGCGCTGCAGGCGTTCAGCTACCTCCTCCAACACACCGCGGTCATTACCGGCCAGCAGTTGCTCTATAGCCGCCCGCTCCGGACCGAAGCTGGCACTGAAGTGACTGCTCTTCTCCTCCAGCACGGAAAGGCCCTCCTTCTCTAGCTTCTTCCTCTCCACTTCCCGCTGCCGCTCCTGCTCCCTCTTTTGCAGCCTCTCCGGTAACCGGCTGAGGCGCTCCAGCGAATCATCGTCCGTCTGTGTTACCGTTCGCGGGACCTCCGCCGCGGTCTCCATGGAGCTGTGTCACTCAGGTCTGCCAAGCAGAATTTCCGGAGACTTCCCGTCCACTGTCACTGACGTCAGCGGATCATGTGAGCGGTCACGTGGTGAAAGAAACATAGTTGCCTGGATACAGGAGGGCTGGGGGGACGACGTTAATAATGTTCCTGCCGCAAACTGAGCTCTTTCTCCATCAGGCCTAGCGCGACTAATGGCAGCAGCGGCAGCCCCCCCACCCCATAACAAGCGGGTGACCCATGCTGGACGACCCCCGAATTATGGCCCTGGTGATAATCATTTGGTTTAAATGTCTTTATACAACTGATATAAAATAGTTTTTTTCTGCATTCTTGGGGTGTTCCCGGTCTCCTCCTACTATTACTGTTACTATTACTTCTGTTATGCACCCATATGTAAACAGAGGTGGGCTTCCATACAGCTTAGGGCCTCTAATAATTGTTTGAATGGTCTTGGAGGATGGGGACACGGTGGGACTGGTTCCTCAAAAGATTATTACATCATATCGTATCGTATCACATCGTATCTGATGAGGTCATCCCAAAGACTTTCCTTAAGGCCGCCTAAAACCCAGAGATGCCTCTGTCTGCAAGCACACAGATGTTACATACATGATGTAACGTCCAATGAAAAAATGCCATGTTAATTATATTCAATATGATGCTAAAATGAATAAACATGCACTCTCGCCCAACCAGCTGTCACTGTTGGGAGGCACCTCTAACCCCTGGGGGTATACAAGCGCATAGCCTCAAATATTTGGGATAATGATGGCGGGTACAGGATGATGACCATGGGTTGATGATGATGGGTAGAGGATGATAATGGTGGGTACAGGATGATGATGAGTACAAAGTGATAATGGCGGGTACAGAGTGATGATGATGAGTATAGGATGATGATGATGAGTGCAGAGTGATGACGGTGGGTACATAGTGATGACGGTGGGTACAGGATGATGACAGTGGGTACCGGATGATGATGATGATGATGAGTACAGCGTGATGACGGTGAGTACAGCGTGATGACGGTGAGTACAGCGTGATGACGGTGAGTACAGAGTGATGATGGTGAGTACAGAGTGATGATGGTGGGTACAGGATGATGATGAGTACAGAGTGATGACGTTCGGTACAGAGTGATGATGGTGGGTACAGGGTGATAATGAGTACGAGTGATGACGGCGGATACAGGATGATGCGTGCGGATGGTGGGTACAGGGTGATAATGAGTGATGACGGTGGGTACAGGATGATGACGGTGGGTACAGGTTGATGACGGTGGGTACAGGTTGATGATGGTGGGTACAGGATGATGACGGTGGGTACAGGATGATGATGGTGGGTACTGGATGATGACGGTGGGTACAGGATGTTGATGGTGGGTACAGGGGGATGATGGTGGATACAGTATGATGAGCATGAGTACAGGGTGATGAGTGCTGAGTGATGACGGTGGGCACGGGATGATGACGGTGGGTACAGAGTGATGACAGCGGGTACAGGATGATGATGGGTACAGAGGGATGTGGGCGGGTACAGGATGATGATAGTGGGTATAGAGTGATGACGGCGGGTACAATGTGATGACGGCGGGTACAAATAAAATATGTAAAACCCAGATGACTAAATGTGCAGTGATGTGGATCATGCTATCTGTATACAAATCAACACGTAATCATGAATCAATATTTTCCTTTTAATGTAAAATAATAAATTCTGATGATATTTTACAAGTAAGCGGCTCACACAATAAATGGGGTTCTTCTGATGGTATTGGATATGACGCACTAGTTGCTGTAAAGCGATGTAAATGTGTAAGTTGACGCACGATGCATGGTACAAGCGGACACAGGAGTCTATGGTTCCAATACTGCCCTTCTCTATGGTTCCTTCAATGACGTCATTATACCGCGCCCCCCTCACCCGGAAGCGGCGCTGTGGTGTGGGCAGCTCACGTGGGCTGCAGACGGTGTTTGGCAGAACCTGTTGAAGAAAGATGGGAAAGAGAAGGAAGCAAAGGAGAGCGGAGGACACGAGCGCCCTGACTAAAAAACAGAAGAAGCACCTGAAGGAGTTCGGGGAGCAGCATCCTTTCCATGACGTGTAAGAAAGCGCCAAGCACGGCTGTACCGGCAGGAGGCTGGGAGCACGGTGTGCATGGCCTCTTATTACTCTTATACCGTGTATGGGAACTCCATGGGCCACACACATACTGCTCACCAGCACATGCAGAGTGAACCCTGCGACATGTGGGATGAATAACAGAAGCTCATTCACTTCAGAGTTTATACACCTCACATGTTGCAGGTTGGGATACACGATCACCCCTTAGCTTCTTACTCCCATTAGTTCATTAAAAAGTAGCTGTTTTTGATGAGCTTTGCAGGAAAATGCCACTTTGGGAGAAGCCGATCTTTATTTGAGTGGCTAGTGACTTAATAAGGTTAAGCAATAGATTGGGGGTTCTGCAGCATGGGCTGTATCTTTTTTTTCTTCTTCCATTAGACACAAATTCCATCTATGAAGTGTCTTATTTTTTGTACGCACCCAGCTGTTTGGACAGGCAACATTTACACAATTTTGTGAAAACATCGTACAAGAATATGAATTGCATCAGGCGATGGGTTTTGTGATAATCCGTTTGAGTGCAAATACATCAAAGTATGTTTTTAATGCCCTGTTTGTATTTTTGCCCCGGGTTGTGGCTGAAGCATAACGTGTGTATGTGTCACTGAATGACAAGACGTAGAACCTCAATAGTTCATTATTATTGTTACCTTTTATTTATTATGCGCCAACAAATTACGCAGTGCTGTACAATTTAATTGGGACAGTTAACACCCGCATAACAAATATACATTAATACTCATCGGGTGTTGAGAACCCGGACCGTGAGTATCTAGCCTTATGATACTTTTACACAAAGTTCCTGGCTTTGAGCGCCCCGCTCTTGAGCTTACGATCTCCCTAAAGGGAATAGCAGGGAGAATTGAAACAAATGAAAGCTATTCTTGAAATAATCAGTCTCTGAACTGCTAAGCTGTGTGTTCTGAAAATAATCACATTTACATACTGTCTCCGATGCAGAGTTTCCAGCAGAGGAGAGAGGACTCAGGTAGTCGAGCTGGTAAGTGGTTTTGGAAAGCATTTATCCTTTTATGTTTCTATTATGTCTCCTATCCCTTTATTATTAAAAGCAACGTATGACATTTATAAATATATGTACTACAGAGTTACACGTCTATTAGTAACTACCACAAAGATATCACTGTGGAGCTCTTCCTCTGTGCTTTTGCTCTCGGTGTTAGAAGTAAGACGAGTAGTATAACTAGTAATAACGTGGACGTGGTTCTTTTAAATCTTTCATATAAATGTCTTTTGTTTTGCGCCATTCAAAGCGCCTGCGTAATCTTTTGGGTCCTTAAAATCTTTGTGTTTCTGGGCAGCCTGATAGCACGGAGGATGAGTTAAGCTCTGCCAGTGAGCCAGAGAGTGAACCAGAGACTGTCAATATGTATCAGAAGTTGTTGGCCACATTCAGAACAGTCTCAGATGATGATGATGATGACGACGATGATGATGATGAAGAAGTAGTAGAAGAGGATGGTGGTGAAGAAGTAGAAGAAGAGGATGAGGAAGGAGAGGAGTCTGAAGGAGAAAATGGAAATAGTGAAGATGAAAGTGATACCGTTGGTGATGATAAAGTGCAGAACGTAGATGCCAATGCTGAGGAAAATGGTAAGTTTCTGTGTTTGTCCTATATGCGTCTACAAGGTGAATACTAACTCTGCCAAATCAGTCACACGCATTCTGTATATGAATTGTTTGAGTCTAGAAGAGGTAGGACTTTCAGTGCTGCTAACGAACGCTTCTTCTACCGGCTACTGTTGTATGTTCTGTATGTAAGAGAGATTTATTTATTTTTTTCCTAGACAAAACGGGTGATGCCGCTAAGCTTGAAGGCGATGATGGAGATGGAAATCCTACAGAAGAATTCACTGATGTAAAGCACGAGTCGAAGTTCAGCTTGGAAACAAATTACGATGAAGATGATAACAAGAACATAACCATACTTTCCTCCAAGACTTCATCAGATGGTAGTCATTTTGCCAAACACATGTCCTGCCCTGAAAATGGTTGGGGAAAGGGGCAAAGTTATATGGGGTGGGGGCTGCATTAAAGTGCCTGTGATGGCTGGAGTGTCCCTTTAATGAAATGTTCTTCCCTGCTTTGCGCCTCGAAATGAACAGCAGAAGTCTGAAATATCCCTTCTAATTCTAGATCCATATACAAAGCATATTTACAAAGAACTAGAAGAACAAGACATTGACCAAATTGCAGCAAATCTAAAAACGAATGTATCATTAAAGGTATAGTATTTTTATAGTCGCCTGATAAATGGAAAGCATTGTGAAGAAAATATCCTCTTACACTTTCCACACTATTTCATACTTTATATTGTATTTCATTGCTTTGCATTTTGGGACTTTTGCTGCTTGGGCTAGTGGATTGTCCTCATCATATTATTTATAAGGGGTAATATGGCTTTAAAGAGATGGCCTAGTGTCCCTTACAGCCCCGATACTTTAAGCATTATTTCATGTAGGATTAAACAATTAAGCAACTTAATACCTCTCTGTTCAGTCCCCACTCCACTGGTAACTTTCTGTTCTCCCCTTTATTGTAATGGTGCTACGGAGTCTGCTGGCACTCTCTAATTAACACGTGCAGCCAGCCATGCCCTGACCAATCATAGAACAAGCAATCTTATAACGAGAGAACGAAAGTTCTGCATCAATGTTTTACAGAGGCTGCATTGCAAAATGTGAAATACCACATTTAGATTACTCTGAATATGGTAATCCAATTTGGTATTAATTTTACTTTTTTAAATATATTTTTATTCTTTTCTAGTGGCCAGTCCTGGGTCCGCTGACCTTTTCATCCAAATATCAGAAGGCTGAGCCCCTGAAATCCGAGAAGGAGACTGATTTAAAGAACCTGTCTCTCCACAAGCCTCTGGATGCTACTTGGCCCAAAGTGAACAGTACTTTCCTCTCAGGCCAACATGATCAGACCTTCACCTTTCTTCAGAGGGAACTTTTCAGCATCATGAATTCATACAAGGACTTGTTTTATCCATCGCGGATGGCGACCGGTCAAGGGGAGGAAATCAGACACGTGTACTGCCTGCATGCCCTGAACCACGTCCTAAAAGCGAACGCCCAGGTTTTGAACAATAACGCCAGGAAGAGGGATGCAAGTTCTGCAGTCGATGAAGACGAACTTAGGGACCAAGGTCTAACCAGACCCAAGGTATGTCACCATGGATTAAACAAATTAGGGCCTGGTCTCGTGGCTGCCAGAATCTCACAAGATGTGTGCGTGTGCGTGTGCAGTGACAGGGCCAATCTCATTTGCAAGCATGTGGTCTTGATATATGAATGATCCAAGAGGAACGGGAAGGCATTCCCACAAGAAAATGTCTAGTGTAGAATTCTGGGTGCGATGCTAAAGGTTAATTGTATGTATTGGTTTCAAACACTAAGGATTACCACCTAAAAAATGCATTCATAGATAGAAAAGTTAGCTTGCAGAAGCTGAAATTCAAGAGAGTATAATAGAAATCCACAGTTAGATCCATTGTAAGGGCCACGCACATGCTGTCCATATACTATACTATACTGTGAATAAACCCCCTATGGAGTTATGTGAAACAGAGAGGTGATCCTAGAAAAAGGTCCTTTCTTTCAGGGCATTCTGCCAGTTCTGTATTTCTTGTTGTCTTTGATGGGTTGAACCTTATGGATTTTTGGCTTAGGTCAAATGCGCCCTCTGTGGGGCAGGCAGGGGGGCTCTCTTCTTTTCCCTTTCCACCACATTGTGGCACGTTCCCATTGTGGCTGTTTGAATTACCCGTGGGGTTATGCACTTGCACCGATTTTGCTTTTTGTGATGATTCTTTCATTCCATCTGGTCTGGCTGAAATAATTGTTATAATGCCAGACCAGTGCCTTCTATGTTCAGTTATTTATTAATTGTGAATGCACTGTTGACCACTGAAGTTTGGAAAGTCCTATTTTTGTTTCTTTTTCTGCTGAAAACATGAGTGGGTTTGGGTCTCGGGTTAATAGCCTGACGATTATGTGATTTTTGGTGGGGAATGGGATTCCGTCAATTGTATCGGACCTTTATCAATGGATCGCAAGCCGGGTACAGGACACAAATCTTCTCATAGAAATAAATTCCTGCTATGTGTTTTCTCTCATGAGTCCTTATTCTTTTCATGTGTGATCCGATAACTTGCGGAATGCAGTTGAGATGCTGACGTTTCTGCTATATCTTGCTGGAAGCCATGATACTATAGAAAAGCAATCAATCATTCGTATTCGTTACGTTTGTTTGAATAAAAAGGCAATGGTTTCATTGAGAAGACGTGTAGACACGTCTGTAAAATGATTTCAGTACTGATAGATGCTCTGTTGCATGCAGGTCCTCATCGTTGTTCCGTTCCGGGAATCTGCCTTGCGTGTGGTACAGATTCTAATCAGTCTGATGGAAGTTCTTGGTAGAAAGGTGGATGTAAGTAATAAGAAGAGATTCAAAGATGAGTATGGATCGGAACCTGAAGACAAGCCTCCAAACCTGAAAAGACCAGAAGATTATGAAGCCGTGTTTGCAGGAAACATTGATGATCATTTCAGGATAGGTGGGCTGTACTTCTTGTTGCCGTTTACTCTTTGATCCGGTCATTACATAGATATTCACACTTCTTGTTCCTAATACTTGGGAGCTTTTACTCCTTTCGTTGACAAAGTACTTACGTGTGAACTGTGGCAGCTTCCTTCACAATATATAATAAAATAAACGCACAGCATTGTCTATTATGTAAAGAGAGGTGGCGGAAGAGTCTACAGGAGAGCTGTGGTTTCCACTTCACTATGCATTGCACAATTCAAACACTGGCAAGTTTCTCCAGCTAGAAGGGCTGAGCCGGCCCTGAATGTTGCATAATTCAATGAATGAGATGACTCCCACTCATTGAACTATACATTATAAAGGGCCAGCAAAGATCTTCCTGCACCAAAGCGGGATGAGCCTTCATCATGTATAATATGGTCGAAGAGCTCAATCACAACGCTACCTTTAGTGAAGAAACCTCATTATGACGTCCCAGACACCTTTCCTATCAAATGTAAATAGTTCTGTAAGGCACTTAGCTTCCGATATTAATTAGATGCATAAAAAGCAGTGCATATTTTGTATGAATATTTAACGTTTTTGCCCCCGGGTAAATTGCGTGGAAGTACGGCATCTGTGTGTTTAGAGGCCGGCATTGCCGTTTATATACACCGTCGTGTTGCACGTCTTCATTCCGTTTTAATGTCTGTTGAACAGGAGTAGCCATTCTGCAGAAGAGCATGCGCCTGTACTCTCCTTTCTACTCCTCGGACATCATTATCGCGTCTCCTCTTGGCCTGCGGACTATCATTGGTACCGAGGGGGAGAAGAAACGGGACTTTGATTTCCTTTCTTCCATAGAGGTTCTTATCATCGACCAGGCTGATATTTATCTGATGCAGAACTGGGAACACATGCTGGTAAGTGCTTTTAGACGTATGTTTTACTTGTCCATGGTTGTTTTAGTTTTGTTCCAGATCATATTTCTAGCTCTGTAAAGCAGGAGTATGCATAAAAGCTTTCACCATGCAGTTTATTCTTTTGGGGACTAATTCACGATCCATTTCACTCATATTTTTCATTGTTTTTTTTTTTATATTTAGCATATGATGAATCACCTTAATCTGCAGCCGACCGAGTCCCACGGTGTTGACTTCTCCCGTGTGCGCATGTGGAACCTCAGCAACTGGGCCAAGTTCTTCCGGCAGACGCTCCTGTTCAGTGCGCTGCAGGAACCGCAGATCAACTCCATTTTTAATAAGCATTGCTTCAATTACTCTGGGCAGGTGTGTTCAGGGGCAATGGGTATTATATGGGAATATCTGGAAGTGGTAATTTATTTTCCATTTAAATGTGCAGTTGGATTGAACACTTGATTTTCTAATGGACAACTGAATTATTTGTAGAGATCCAACACACATTTTCAGAGTGATACACAAGTTCAGATTCAGTGCAGGCATGTACATCCCTACGATATGCTGCGATAATGCTTCATAGGGTAGCCGGTGATGCACACCGTGGCACAGATTAAAGCTTTTAGAATTCAATAGGAGCTTTTTATATATTTATAATCAATTTCTCTGTTACTGCCAGACTGTTACTATATGAAATATATAATATTCCTGGAGTTTATTTGAAAACCTCATTGATTGTGTTAAATTACATCATTTGCAATATAGGCCCTACAGCCTAAACATCTCAATGGTATACAGCCCATTTCATTGAAAGCGATGCGAGAAATAACCCCGGCAGCCGCTCGTCTTTGGGCAACAGGTCCAGGTTTAGCCCTTTAATCAGCTGGTAGAACGCTGGTGTGATCACTTTTTGTACCAGTAATGTAACGAGTGGATCAGATGGGTCAGCATGCCGTGGTTCTCTTCTAGGTGTCCGTGAAGAGCATGCCCGCGACGGGTTCCATTTGTCATGTGGTGGTGCAGCTTCCGCATGTGTTCCAGAGACTAGAGGCAGACAGCTCCCTCTCTGTGATCGATGCCAGGTAATATTGGCTGTTACACGATGTATTATACCAGTGTTGCCCTGTACGTGAATATAAAGACTGGAGTTTCATAGCTGTGTGGTCAGTTTTGCGAATGCATTGGGGGATTTTGCTGTGCGGGAGATGAATTCAGTGGAATGCATCTCCCCGGACGTGATGTGCCCCCTTCAGTCAGCTCCAGCACGGTTCTGCTGAATGCTGAGTGCGGGGTTTGTTCGGACCCCAGTCCTTCTATTAATCTCAGTGGGGAGCACTTTCCTGCCACTGATTGGCTATATGAAGCTGTCAATCAGTGACAATAAAAGTTTGATCATGGAGGAAGAAGGCAGCTGTTGCAGCATGGTGCTTTATTTTGCAAAGATTTTTTTTTCTGTTCTGGAGGAATACATATTAAAGTACTCACTGATGGTGAGTTACTCAGAGTACTTTAATATGAATTCTCCTATAGTGTTGGGGATATTAGACTGTCCATTGAGGGGAAACTCCTTGCTTTTTAAGCTGAAATATTCACTGCTTTTAAATGGAAGATAACTAGTGTTATTTCTCGATTAGGTTCCAGTTCTTCACAGATAAGATTCTGCCGCAGTATCGAGATGCCATCATGTCGCACACGCTCATTTACATCCCTTCCTACTTTGATTACGTGCGTCTCCGAAATTACTTCAAGAAAGAGGAGCTGAACTTCACGCACATCTGTGAATACACGGACAAGCCGGGGATCTCCAGGGCCCGTCAGTTCTTCCTGAAGGGAGAGAGACAATTCCTTCTGGTTACAGAGAGATTTCATTTCTACAAGAGGTGACTATGACGGATATCTGTAGATGCCTCCCCTCCGATAACATTCTCCAGGCCTAATCGTGCCGGTCTTATTTTTATGCCTTTGTTTTTTTTTCCCTCCAGGTATACTTTGAAGGGCATCAGGAACCTGATTTTTTATGAACTGCCTACTTACCCTAATTTCTACAGCGAGGTATGTAATATGATGAAGGCCTGGAGTCGTGGGGAGGAAGCAACGTGGACCTGCACAGCTCTGTACTCCAAGTATGATGTGCAGAGGTTGGCGGCGGTGGTTGGGACGGAGCGAGCGGCACAGATGCTGCACTCAAAAAAGAACGTGCACCTTTTCGTTACGGGAGAAAGTAATTAAACGAGCGCGAGAGGACTAATTAAACCTACCGGTGAACTTTTATACGTGTAACTCGCAATTCTGCAAAGTAACTCGGAATTCTGCAGTCACAGAAGGATTGGACTGTTTGCCTATAAACGTGTATTTAATAACGTAAAAGGTACGTTGTGTAATATGAATATGTGCCCGAATTTACCATTATAAGAGCAATTGCCCCATTGAATAAAAGGGAGCTGTATTTCAGTGCCTTCCGTCATGTTTTAGCATTTTAATATATGCTGTATTGGCCCGATTATAGGCCGCAATTTCCCCCCATAATTTAAATCTTTAAAGTGGGGGTGCGACCTATAATCAGGGTTTAGCATTTTTACCTTCTCCAGGGTGTCTGGAAGACTGAATCAGAAGACTGCAGAGCGTTTTCGGCAGTGAGGTCCGGTCAAAATGTGGTCCCCCTTCAACGCGAGCAAAAACTTTAGTTCCCCCCCTGATTCTTGAGTCTCAAGTTGATGCAGATAAGGCAGACTGGTGCGGGAAGTGGAGGTCACGTCTGCCGCATCTACATCAACGTGCAAAACTAAAGTTTAGGTAAGGAAGGACCTCCTACCATACATTAAATGCAAAAAAAAAAAATATACCGTATATTCCGGCGTATAAGACGACTTTTTAACCCCCAAAAATCTTCTTAAAAGTGGGGGGTCGTCTTATACGCCGGGTACTTACCAAGCCGGAGGTTCCCACGAAGCCACCAATCTCTCTAATCACTACGCGCCGGCTATTGATCCCGAGCGCAGGGATGACGTCATGTCCCGGCGCCCGGCATCAATTGCCGGCGCGTAGTGATGAGGGAGCAGGGAAGCCCGAGGTCTGGCACTTGAGACCTCGGCTTCCCTGCTCTCTAATCACTAGGCGCCGGCTATTGATGTCGAGCGCAGGGATGACGTCATGTCCCGGCGCCCGGCATCAATAGCCGGCGCGTAGTGATTAGAGAGCAGGGAAGCCGAGGTCTCAAGTGCCAGACATCGGGCTCCCACAACTGGATGGAAGAAAGAAGACAGAAGATAAGGTAAGAGATGGGGAGAAAGGGACAAAGGGGGGAGAAATATATATATATATATATATATATATATATATATATATATATATATATATATATATATATATATATATATATATATATATATATATATATATATATATATACACACACACACACATACACACACACACTGGTGTGTATATATATATATATATATATATATATACACACACACACGTGTGTGTGTGTATATATAAATATATACATACACACACACACGTGTGTGTGTGTATATATAAATATATACATACGTGTGTGTGTGTGTATATATATATATATATATATATATATATATATATATACACATATACATGTGTGTGTAAAGGCAGGGGTGTGTGGTGAGGGCAGTGTATAAATGTGTATGTATGGACAGGCATATGTGTAGATATATATATAGATATATATATTATATATGTGTGTGTGTGTGTGTGTAAGGGCAGTGCATGTATGTATATGTCAGCAAATCAACCAGCCAATCACCGGTAAGGTACATCGCTTGCCGTGATTGGCTGGTTGTTGTACGCTGGGTAGAGGGGTAGTCTTATACGGCGAGTATAGTCCAAACTCTATATTTGGACTGTAAAAGTTGGGGGTCGTCTTATACGCCCAGTCGTCTTATACGCCGGAATATACGGTATTTTTTTTTTCTTTAACATAGCACCAAACTATGAGGGTGCGGCCTATGTTCGAGCCAAGGCGGTACGTAGAGGTCATGGTCTGTGTGGCTAATGAACACCAGATCAATTGCTGATAATAGTCGGTGACCACAGCCCGATGTCAGACCTAAACAGTATTGTTTCGTATCGTGTTTATGAAAACATTCTTTCCTAAAAAAAAAAAAAAAAAAAAAAAATTTGAAACATTAATATGATTTTTTACCTCTTGTGTTTCCAGCCACGTAGAATTAAATATTCTAATGCATGTTAACCATTTCCAGCAGTTTTACTTGACAGGAACAAGAAAAATGTTAAATGCTCTGGAAGGTGGTATACACTCCCTGTAGTTAGGGGATGGTATATGCTACCATAGTTACGGGATAGTATACAGTATTGCAGGGGCGTCCAACCTGCTGCCCTTCAGCTGCTGCAGGATTACATCTCCCATGCTCCTCAGCCAGCCCCTGAAAATGCTGAAAGAGCATTATGGGAGATGTAGTCCTGCAGCAGCTGGAGGGCAGCAGGTTGGACGCCCCTGTGCTATTGTATGGATATTGACCACAAGGCGGAGCACTGAGATTTGGGATACTTAAAGGTGATTAAAGAATTAAAGTATAAAGAAACCCTTTATTAACACAAGATTCAGGGTTTACTTCTCAGGCTTTTCTCCTATTACCGTGCCCAGGCTGATGATCAAACAGAAAAAAAATCAAGTAAGATGACCGTTTTGGTGCATGTGTAAGCATTTACTGTCACATGCGTCCTCCATTCATTTATGTGTGTATATGCGAAATTAATGTTTCTTTTTTTTTTACGTATGAGTCTCTGGCCAACCTAAGGTTTAGGTTGCTGCGAGAGACTGCTTTTAAAATGAACCATGACTGTTGAATTGCTGTGCTGTCATGTATTGGGGACTTTTATCTGTAAAAGAATAATAGTGAGGAGATGGAATCACTGTATCTTATAGGGACCTGCTTGGAATATCGTGCTTGACGTGGGAGCTGCAGCCATATTTACCTCTATTAGGAGGGGTAGTGCTGTATACATAGCTCACCTATGGCTGACCCTGGATGGGATCATTGCCACGGTCACACAATCGTATTGTGGTCTTGCTCAACGGGGGAAGGACGGGCTGACGTGCAATGGTCATACTGGTGTGTTAGTGGAATGGGCTCCTACAGTGTGGGCCAGAATTTTGACTTTGTTTTATTCATTAGTGCGCCCAGAAGGTGGAACATGTGAAAATGTATTCTAGTTTTTTTTTAAGAGGCAGCCCAACGATATAAAAGTCAGGTTAAAAGGACTGTCTGGTCACCCAAACTGTAGGTGACGCTGCGGCTCGTTCCATTAGAGCGACTTGGTGAGGCAGCAGAATTAACCATGCGTTGTGTTTCAGAAGGTATCTGGCTTGGATGTGAACAATGACTACAGAGCTTCTATTGAAGGGTCCTTTCATCGAACCGCCTCTGTCTGTCTGTGCCAGTCCTAATGCTTGTCTGTTATTACACAATGGCTCTACACGGTCACCTTACCTAAGGCTTTAGACTAAGCACGATTACCTGCGGCTAATAAAATCTGACCTAATTGCCTCTGTCATGTGAAATAACCCGCTTAACCCACTTCATTTAAATACATCTAACTAATGGTAAAGATTTGGGCTTGGATAGCGCTGTTTTATATAAATTATGGATGCAAAACAGATCAATACCTGCCAAGTGCTCATAGAAATGGAATATGCGATTGAATGACGGCAATAAAGATTCCCCAGAAAACCACAAGGCTGCTTGGAGCATATTAACAACGGGGTTATTCTGCTTCTTGTTTAAAGGGATCGTCTTTTCCTTATTGCCTCCCTGAGCCAAGACTTTTATGTTCTAAACAGAGTTTCTATAGCAAACGCAACTGCATGTGATAAGTAGGCGGATATTGATTAAAAATAATATGCAAGGCATATGATCTATAATACAGTTTTAATAAAGACTAAAGTAATATATATCTATATCTATATATATATATATATATATATATATATATATATATATATATATATATATATATATATATATATATATATATATATATATATATATATATATACACAGTTGTAGTTCCTAATCCCTCATGAATACCTGGCTCAGTGAGAGTTATAGTTGACAGCAGGACAGCTACCCCTTTCCCAACCTAATAGCTTTTTTTATTCCCTATTGAGGAAGGCAAAGTATTTTTTAGGTAAGATCATGTATGTTTAATTAAAATGTTTCAGATCTTGCTTTGATTCATCAGACCATTCCTAGACAATTTAAAGCATGAGTTCTTAATACATATATTATGTGGGTCCAGCTTCCAAATGCTTTTGTCCTGTGGAGGAATCTGCTCCTCCGCTTTTTCAGAGACTACTCCATCATTGACCATCTGGAGGAGGGGGATCGATCCCAGCCCTCGCTTCCCCCTCACCCCTTGGACCTTTGCCATATCCCTCTCCGCTTGACCCAATCGTTATTCCCTGCTGCATATCTGTTATTTCTGCGACCCTTCAACTGTCAAGTGTTCTTTACTGTAGGATGGGATTACTGTTGCTTCTTTGCATGCTGTGTGACAGTTTCAGGTGTTTTGTTATTGGCACTACACACATGCTATTGCGTTATGTATTTGTTTAGTCCCTTAAGGACCAGGCTCTTTATATTTTTGTAACCTGTGGGACCAAGGCTATTAACCCTTTTGCGTTGCTCGTGTTTAACTGTAAGTCTCTCCTCTCCCGTTTAGTGAACCCACACAAGTTATATATGTTTTTTCCAGGATACCCTTATTTAGAACATACCATCTAATTTCCTATAAAAAAAAAATATATGAAAAACTGAAAAAAAAAAATCTTACTCCTAATTTCGGGTATCTTTGAAGCCGGGCAATGCGATTTACCCCGTCAAACCATATATTTTTGAAGACTAGATACCTCAAGGAATTTCAAATGCTGGTATTTTAACCCTTTCCATGTACTAATTCTACTACCACCCTTTGTAGTAGTAATTTATTTTGTGTTTATCACACAAATTGTACCTTGGGTATGATTTTACTGCTCCTGGTATACGTAACTGTCAAACACCCCAATATGTGTTGAGCAACATCTCCCGAGTACAGCGATACCCCTCATGCATGGGTTTGTCTGCTTATTTGGGGGCTAAAAGGCGACATTTGGGAAGTGTGCCCCCCATTTTGGTCAGTCTGTGCCTATGCCCTATCTTTGCACCCGAAATGCTAGTATTTTAACTCTTTCCATGTCAGGATTTTTGGGAAGATACATTTTGCTGGAACTGGATGGTTCCCCTGATGGTGACATCACTGCATAATTTTTAAATGTTAATTTTATTTCAATGTTTTTCATTATTGTAATATTTTACTAATCACTTTCATGGTTGAATGCGGTACCTGTATTCAACCTGCAAGGGGAGCCAGAGTTCTCAGGTGGTTCTGTAGAGACCCTCTTGGAACTTTTTTTTTCGGACATCTCTCGCAGTGGCGTTTGTGACTGCTGTCCGGAGCGGTCGCAGTGCGTCCTGGAGTGGGTGTTCGGTGCCATACAGTGTATGGCAGATTCTGATGGCCTGGGGAGGGGCCCCTGCTGCTGATCTCAGTGTTGCTTAATGTCGCAACATTGAGGCATTACAGCAACACAGTTTATGCGAAGAAAGTGATCATAGATAGATCGCAGACTGCTTTCTGAGCTTGTTTAATGCTATGACGTGCCAGGCATGTCATTGGTCGTTAACTGACCCTTTTTGTGTGACGTGTTGCTTCCACTTCTGTGTCTTGCAGTGCTGCTTCCTCTCTAGCATCTTCTTCATATTCTGTCTTCCAAATGAAGAGGATGCAAGAGAAGGAGCTGTGAGACATGAAAGTGATCGGCAGAGGAGGTAGGGAGAGTAAATATGGGCATTGGTCAACAAGGTTTGTTTCCGAACTTCCGAAAGCTTGCTGTTTTTGGCTGAAACAAATGGGCACGGAATTTGCATGTCATGTTTAAGAATTGTACAGCACCGTTGCTCTATATAAAACAATAATCAAATAATAATCTGATATCTGGAAATATTTCCTGTATAAAATATATTTTCTTAACATTTCCCATAACTCATTTATAATTGGGTTTATTGTGCCACAATAGACGATTGTCCAGATCTAAGGAATGATTGAAGGTATAAGTGGGTTCCCCCCGGATCATCTGTGCAGTAAAAGCCCTTTTATCACTTATGTCTCCTACTGCGACCTCCTGGTATTTAACCCAGATGATTATTCACCTTCCTTTATGTTTCGTTACTCACTAAGCCCAACATTTAATGAGTATGTAGCAACAGTTTGCAGCTTGGTGGCTTTTCAGCCTGACAGCTTCGCCGTGAAAACAAAGACAACTAAAATTCCGATTGTCGTGAGAAGGTTTCGACAATTTGCTCTTTGTGGAGCTGTCTGATATAAAAATTAATAATCGCGTAGGTTTAACCTTAACCCAGAGCTGGCGCTCACCAGCTGCATTCGATGATCTCTCAAAGGAGTGCAGAGGGTTGGATGTGAAAAAAAAAAATCATTTCTTAAAAATAAGCCTGATTGTACAAAAGAATGAAAAATGTATTTGAACTGCGCAGAATAACAATTGCTGGTAATTTCTCAAATTATTAGGCCCTTTTATCATGGAAAGAATTTCTTTTAAATTAGGAGCTGATTTCTAAGCAATTCTTTTTTTTAAGAATGGAAAAACTGTTTTATTGTGTAGTAATTGTAGTGCGGGTATTTATGAATTTAGCTGCCTTTGCAGGCTTCTAATAGGTGGTGAAATAAAATTATTAAAAATGTAAAAAAAAAGAGGGAAAAATTCAGAAAAAGCTACATTTCCATGGTTTCACCTATAAATATATATATATACATACATACATACATACATACATATACATAGTCTGTTCAAATGAACCAAAAACCCCAATATATTTAGTTATTTGTCCCGATTTTGGAAATACTTCATATGCTGGGTATTTCCATTTATTTGGGTAGTTGCGAGGCTATATATGCCATCACTGTTTCAAAATTCAAATTCTATAAAGAAAATTACTGTGATATGATGGGAGTTTGGCCCCAGCTTTTGGTTCTCTGCTCAAGCACAACACTGAGCCGATTCTTTATGGCAATGCTAATGTCCGTTACTTCATAGACTCTAATTAGCGTGTCCCTCTGCGAGATTATTATATATGATACCGTAAGTTTAGATGCACCATATGACCAAAAGTATGAAAAGAGCTTAGGTGTTAATAACAGGTATATAAAGTGAAGCATCTCCATAGACAAATCCTGGCAGTAGAATGGGCCGTACCGAAGAACTGCTTGACTTGCAACCTGCCAAGGTAAGAATTCCAATTTGATTTGGTGTCCGTCAGGTGGAGAGAAAATACCACCAAATACCTGGGTGTTGGCAAATCACTCCAGTGGAAACATATAGCACAGGACACAACAGTTGGACCTGTCGGGAACCATTTATGATATCGCAGGTAGTGGAGAGGAACCGTACGTTGGCCGAGGATTTCAACTGCTATGAGTTGGAAAGGTAAGTGTTTAAGGGCATAAAGTGCTATTAGAGGGTTTGAATATGTTAAAGGAGAGGGGAAGGGAAGGAGACACAATACTAGTAAACCTAAACATACTAATAGAGGGTCTGCTGTCTTTTATGAACCCAACTCGGTCTGGCTGAGCAACGCTCAGTAACAGCAGGGATTGCGGACGGGCTATACTCTGAATGGTCTAGATAGAACTTTGGTTCGTCTCAGGTTGAGAAACAGCCATCACTGTCTCCATAAACATTTTCTTACAGATCACTGTGTTTTGGAGGTATAAGTTAAAATTGTGTAGTTACGTGAGGTGAGACAATACTATATATGGGGGTCCATCAGGACCTGGAGCCTTACAGGTTTGGTAAATGTGTTGGGAAGACCCTTCTTGTACAGGGACATTAACACAAAAAAGGGAAAGTAGCAGCATTTGGGGTGAGGGGGTGAAATCCTTCTCTGTACTGTGAGTATACTTCCGACAATTATATAGTAGCATAGGGTAAGATTTGGGAGCATTGATCTTAGCATATTAAGGGTTATTAAATAATGTCCAATAACATATCTACCAAGTGGCTCCTAATGTTTAGTTACAACAGAAAGAAACGTATGATGAGATGGAACTTCCTGCCACTTTTGGATATGAAACTCTGGATTCCCCCATATTTGATTGTTGGATGAGAATACAGAATGAGATACAGAATGAGACTGGGGAGAAGACATCAGGCGCTGACCTGCACCCCTCCCCCTTTATTACATAGCTCAACCAGGTATGGTATAGGAATGCCTGTGTATAGTGCGTAATACGTCAGGTAACGTCACCATGATAAAAAAGCAGTGTGCCCGTTACTCATAACATTCAACATTAGGGAGGAATGATCCCGAGTGGATCACAGCAAGCCTTCCAATAAAAAAAAGGGAATGCTGCTGATTGGTCGGCGACCAATTGGCTGTATCCCTCCAGTAGTATAATAAAACCCTTCAAACCGGCAGCTTGGCATAGTTTCCATGGCAATGTGTAAATAAATAGAATAGTGAGTGCTGGCAGTTGGTCTCATTTGATCAGCATGTAGGAGCAAAAGTCCAATTCCTGGCATCCCAGATACCCGCTTCCTGCCCATCAATAAACGGAAATATACATAATTTATAGCATTACACGTATTTATTGGTTTTAATGAATAAAAGGACGCCTGAGCTCTTCTGGGCAGTGTTACTATATAATATAGTCGTTTATATACAATATCATGTCCTGCTGTGTCTGTATACATTACTGTGACTTTAGGGCTGTAGAACCCCGACATACCCAGCAAACATCCCGAGAGAACAGAAAAGAGGGGCATCAGGGGAGGAAAAATGTTGCAGATATGTTGATAAATAGAATTCCCCATTATGGACTGATGTGTATCATCACATCGGAATCTGACAGCAGATCAGACCGGTTCGGCCCATCGAGTCTGCCTATTTTCTGTAAACACTCGGACCTTACTCAGTCCTGGTCTTGTATTGTATTCAGGAGTCATATGCCTTTGACATGCATGCTGACGGGGCACACGGCGTATGCCTCAGGGAGCCCCTCTCGCGTTCCGTGACGGTTACAAGTGTTCACGGGCACTGCCCGCCTCCCGCTACCCAGCAGCAGCCCAACGTTTCCCGCCGCCCGGATTTAAACGACGAGCACCAACCGTCGCCTTCAGCGCGTGCCGCCTCGGAACAGTCCACCCCAGACACCGCCACCGCCGCCGCCCAGTTCACGTCCCCGCTGGAAACTAGTGAAAGCAAAGCCTGCCGCTGCGTGTGGTTTATTCCTGCTACCTTGTCACTCACAGCCCAGCTGCCACCCCCTCCCCGACCTGTTTCCTTGGTACGCTCCGTCTTGGAAGCATCATGGCGATTGATGGTAAGTAGGCCAATAACCGTATGATGATCGGCTCATTAGCAACTTCTCAGCCGGCTAAGAGTCTCTGCAACCGCCTCAGGGTGAGGCACTACCCGGGCTTCGTACGCCCGCTATATACAGGCAGTTATATATATAGATACACACACATATATACATAGGGGTATGTGTGTGACTGGAAGTATAAACAGTAGGATAACGTATTCCCACACACATTAATGCATGCGCTGACACACAGGCTGTGCCTCGGTACATGTCATTGACGTATTGCTAATTTGTGTTAGTATATTGTATACATTTACTGTAGAAAATTCAGTGTTATAGTGCTGGAGAACAGTCACACCTTGTAATCAGATGTATATATCCATATATTAAGGGCAGGGGGATCAGTAACTGCCAAAGTGGACTAATATCCATACGTGATGGCAGGTAATGCCTGCGTGATGTATATGAGTGGATTATTTGGCGGGAGTTAATGGGTTTAATGTGTGGTGTATGTCCAGTGACAGTTTATGTTTATAATACATTCTGTATGTGTGGAAAATATCCGTTTGCTTGGGGTCTGTAGCCTTAGAGAGACCCTAACGACGCACTCTATCCAAATGAAGTGGTTTTCCTTCACATCTCCTTGTTTTGTGGTAAATACAAGATTTTTGTGCCGAATAAAAATTGAGTTTTTCTGAATCCGAATGACCTGGTGCTGCACCTGGTACAAACACGGCTGAACTTATTGGATCGGTTCTGAAAATGCAGTCCGGAGTCATGAGAAACGTTGCTACTACATGTCAGCTTGGGCCAGGTAAAGGTACGGACTCCCCACATCCATTGCCTTTATATCTGAACCCCCCATATATATAACACATAACATGCCTGCGGGGGGGGGGTAATGGCTGATCCTGACTCACTGAGCACTGGTGGGGCGGCTGCTCTGTGGTGCTGAAAGGACAGCTCCTCATTCAGTTATGAAGGGAGAGGATTCATGTCTGTACTGGATGGACAAGAAACCATTAGCCAGGGGACCACAGACACAGGCAATGGATGCAGGGAGTCCGAAACTTCTTACAGCCCGAGCTTACATGGCAGTAGCGCAGGGAGGGACGCATTTGGTTTGGATCTAGGAGCTAGACAAACATTTAGGAGACAGCATTGTCGACTTTTTCGTCTTCGTTTTATGTAGCGCCAACAATGTGACTTACAGAACAACAGGTGAGAAGGGCCCGGCTCAGACGAGCTTACAATCTTCTCTCTGGTTTTTATGTTTTTATTTTCATATACTACCCCCCAGGTCTGCAGTTTGAGGATGTTTGTTGGGGAAACAGACCTTTCTTCAGTGCTGCACCATTTTACAGTGCGGCAGTTAACTCCTTCGTGACAAGGGCTATTTTACACCATAAAGATTCAAACTTGTATGTCTAACCATTATTCTCACACTTACACGCTCTAACACCATACAGTAACTGACACAGGCTAATGTCATAGGCTCACAAACACTAATACCTTACAGTAACACACACGCTAACATTTTACACTCATGTACACACAACTAACACCATACACTAATACAGCATATACAGACATACACACTCATGCTAATGCCATACTGTAACATATACAACACCATACACGCTAACACCACACTCTTATGCAGATGCACGCACAATCCAGCAACATACACCCACTGACTAACACTAGACATATATAGGAATACGCTAACGCTATGCACACGTACACACTGGATCTGGCACTACAATACAGTAGACATTGACTCTGACACTATACATTTACACACACACACTGACTCTTACACTATGGTTATACAAATACACACACTGACTCCAGCACTATACACTTACACATAGTTACACAAATCCTTGTACTTCTCTTTATGTAATGGCCTTTATTCTTTGCTGGCATTCAGTAGTTTTGCCCTCATTCACCAAAATCTGCAACACCATATTGATACCCGAGTCACTAAGTTCAGAGCGTGTAATGGAATTTGCCACATTGGTTATCATCAACGCTAAAGACCCCAAGCAAAATGTTATTTTCCACCCTGTATTGTGTTATTTTGTGGTTGTGATAATAATTGTGTCAACAAGCAATGATACATCAGCAGTTTGGACATATAACACACTTCACAGTCTTTCACATTGGGGTAATTGGATGTTAAATGGAAACTGTCTCTGTCACAGCATAGTTCTAATGTAAAGAACTGTAAGATATGATATTTGGTGACAGATCCGCTTTCATTTCCGTGCCGAGTGCTTAAACACGCATTCTTTAAAATGTAAAAATAATTAAAAAAATCACCTTATGGAAAAGCAGCAGCTCCAGAGCCGTCATAGAATATTTCCTCTATAATCTTACCACACTCGTCACTAATTGGTTGCTTGAAGTAGCCAATCACTGGCAAGAAAGTACATTCATTAAAATGAATGGGAGCACTTTCCACACACAGTCCCCATCATCGCTCGCCAATCCAGCGCTGCAGCTGCCTAGCAGTAAGTCTATCACGTGGCAGGAGACGCGTTTGGCTGAATACATCGCCTGCAACGCCAATAGCTGGGGGTGTGGAAAGGGACAAAATGCGTATACATTTTGGATTTTACATATGATGGCTGGAGTGTCCCTTTAAAATCAGTAACATGGTCTTTATGTTGAAATGCATTCCATAATAATTCTTACCATTAATCAGTTATTCTTATTTATAATTATAATTGGCAGTCAGTATAGACTGCTTACAGCATTTTTCTAGCTTTGCAGTGAATATTGTTACTTCCGAAGGAAATGAGGATAATTATTTTATTTGTATAAATATTGCCCTTAATTACACAATTGTCGTTGGCAAAAGTGACTCTTAAAACCACTAACAGGGTGACTAGCGGTAAACGAGAAATTTAATATCATTTTAAATGATTCAATGTTCATGTTGTTCGGGAGGTTTTAGAAGCTCGTTTTGCTGGTGATCGGGGCAGTTTAGTTTAAATATTTTAGCTTTGCCGTACGAAAGTCTGATTTTTAAAAATTAAGGAAAACATTTGCAAGTTTGTAATATTTTTTTTAATATATACAAACAATGCATTCGATTTTTTTGGTGACAGAACATGTGTTTATCTCCTCAGTTGTTGATCCCATCATTTTTTTAAGCTGCTTATATCATTGCGAATATTATGAACAGATCCAGAAGACTTGGTTTTGCCGAGCGTGGCTTTGTGTATAATACAGGTTTTCATGGTTAAAAATAGAACGAGTCAATAATAGAAAACATCTGATGTGGGTGAACAAGATGAGTAATTTTATTGAACTTAATACATAGGTCTGTAACCAGTTGCCGGAGGCTGTTTTTACTCAATATGTTAAAGGGACAGTCTAATGCCGAAAACAGCCTTAGCAAACATGAATGCAGGTTAAATTACCGGTGCGTTTTAAGTGCTTTAATATGCTTTCAAGACTTCTTATCAAATATAGTGCTTACCTGTGTGTGCGTGCATGGACAGTCTGGGTGTGTGTGTGTATGTGTGCGTACATGGACAGTCTGTGTGTCTGTGTGCATGGACAGTCTGTGTGTGTGTGTGTGTGTGTGTGCGTGCGTGCGTGCATGGACAGTCTGTGTGTGTGTGCGTGCGTGCATGGACAGTCTGTGTGTGTGTGTGTGTGTGTGTGCATGCATACATGGACAGTCTGTGTGTGTGTGTGTGTGTATGTGTGTGTGTGTGTGAATGGGCAGTGCGTGTGTGACTCTCATTAGAATTAGAGTCTGATGAGGCCCTCTATGTGTTTTGAAAACCCAATTTTTTTTACATTTTATTGGCTATGTTAATATTTAAAGTGCCCCTGATGGCTGAGGTGTCCGGTGGGGCAAGCAGAGCAGATCCTCTGCTAGTCATTATCTTTGGTAGCTTGCGTACAAAAAAGGTAAAAATAATGAAGCGTTAGAAATGTCTTGCTTAATATCATATGGAAAAGATTCGGCAAACGCACGAGTAGTGCCATCTTTAGAGTTTATTCATAAGCTATGTGAATTCACCATCAGTCCACCAAGCCCTGGCTAGACCAACCTCACACTAGCTTAGTCTACTAGATTACAATAGGGGCTAAACTCAGGAGTACTAATCACACAAACCTCTGTTTTTTGGGGGGGCTTACCTGTCTCAGGTAGCGAGGGACCCCAAACTGATATAGTCCCTCGGATCCCTTTGAGCTTGGTTTTATAGTTTTAACAATGCAGACAGGTAGATAAACCAGTGTTTGTTTTTCAGATCTTCATTGGAGGTTAGTTACAGGTTTATGTAGCGACATCATATTCTGTAGCACAGTACAATGGGACGCGTGAAGAGAAAAAGAAAACCTGCCCTGATGGAGAGAGATTATGACTGAGATGAAGAAAAATATGAGAGTAGCCATATTAGTCCAGTAATGTAGATGTAAAGTAACAGTATTTTGTAATTTAGTCCACTAAAAAAACATTCACACGAATCTGCAACATTCTGTTACTTTGCATCTCTCTATATATTAGGTTACGGTAAAGAAAGGGATTATTGAATGCATTATATGAGGGATACCAGGCCTCTTCCATTGCAGCCGCCTATAAAGCTGCGGACGTGTTGTGATGGCGCACATCGTTGCATGTACATGCACTTAGCTTATCGATCAGGAAGATCATAAATTCTAATGTACAATATTTAACATGGCAGCCGAGTTGTTGTAAATATCAGCGATTGCCGTTAGTGGTGGGTCCACGGAGCGCCGTGTGCTCAGCTTTCACATTATAATCCATGTCGTATTTTTGTAAGCAGGCTGTTATATTCCGTGCGGTGGTACAGGAGCGCCAGCTGCCGGTATGTGACGGTAATCACTTATTTATAAGGCATTTTATTTATCTATGAGACATCATCTCGAGGCTTGGTGCACTTTCTTAAATAATACAAAGTGAATGTTTCACAGGAGCTCAATAACATCATTGTGACTGTTGTAAAAGAAGGCTATGGAGGCTCCGCAGCCGCGTGCTTCTGCGAGAATCTTAACGAATGATCAAAGAGGAACAGTCAGTGTTTGAAAAAATTGAGTTATTTCTGGTTGAAATTAATTTGACTTTTCACATAAAATAATGTTTTTGACAGCTTGATATTTCGTGTTCTAGCTCTATTATGTTAGCCAAGTCTACTAGACTCCTGGCTCCTTATACTGCCTTGTATAATAGAATGACTCTGTCTTAATCACCCTGAGAGACCCTCTGATTCATGAAAGAGGAAAGGGCTTTAGATACACCAGACCTCATTAGCATTGCCATAAAGAATCCGCTCCGTGTGGCGATTGAACAGAGAAAGTGACCCCAAATATCACATGAGTGACAGCAATGGCCGCCTCCAGGTCTGCGGATAAAGGGAGTTAATCGGAACGCAATTAAATAAAACCCTGTTTTATTGTCAATGCTAAATTGCCTTGCTGTAAAGTGCACTGTATTTCATTATTTTTCCACCCCAGTAATCAATATTGTTTATTGTAGAATTATGATATGCATCCAGTACTTTCTTTTCGTTCCTTATTCTTTGACTCCAAGGGACTTGTTTGCCACCAAGCTTTAGGCTCCTAATCAAAACACTCTTACTGGAGTACTAACCAAACTAATGAGACTCCATGCGAATGCGTTGGAGACCCAATGTGTTTATCCTCAGCGCAGCTAAAAGCCCTGGTGGGAAAGGTTACGTACCTGGCCGGAGCTTTGAGTTTCCCATTGAGATGGCAGATTCTCTGCGCTGCTCAGCAGCAAATGAGCTCTCTCGTGAGCTGTCTATAAAGTTACTTATTAATCCATAGCCTCGACGAGTCTGTAGGTGAAGCTTAAAGAAAAGAGCGCGTTGAACATACGGGGTGCAGGTATCTACCTGCCTTGACTGCTTTAGGTGAGAGAAGAATCAGTGACGAGTAACCCTGAAAATCACCCGCTACCCAGAAACTGTACACCCCCTAAAACAAAAAATGATTTAACCCGCGCTAATTCCAGATTCTCAAAACGTATTTAACCAAAAAACTTGCATGATCACATGATCGCTTTGTATTGACATTCAGGTGGTCACTAATGTCAGTATCGGTTCCTTCAGAGCTTAGTGAGACAGAAATCTCATTCCAGTAATGAAGGAATGGGTTATTCAGTTTGCTTTAAAGTGCGTTACTGCCGGATATACATTTAACATGAAAATAGTGCCGGAGGAGACCTTTAACATTTTGTGCCTTATATTGATTTTAAGGCATCAAGGGAGAAAGAGCACCTGGGCTTATGAGTAAGTGGCCACTCCAGCCATCATGGCCACTCCAGCCATCATGACCACTCCAGCCTAACGCATTCTTGTACACATGATATACTAGCGCTGGCTGAGAAAACCCATGTGTGGATGCATGTAAAGCACTCCTATTCATTTCAGTGGCTTTGCTTTTCTGCCACAGGCTGCCAATCAGAGGCACTGAATGTTGGGACACACAGGGGGTGAGGAGCTGCAGCTCCACAGCTGCAGTTTCTCCCTAAGGTAAGTACCATTTTATGTAGTGAGTGTACACTCGGGCTTCACATTGCTCAACACCCAAGATCCTCCTATATAATAAAATATATATAACTCAGAGCTCTTTGAAATCTAACTTTCCGCATATCAAGATGTATTCAAAGTAGTATAAATATTGATAAATCTTATGATTATTGGGGATGGTAGTAAACTATTACCTTGCAAATGGTTTTGATCCACATGAAAGAAAAGGATTAATAAACCTTTGGCTGCCAGAAGGTTAATTTCTGATGGGGGGGCATTTTCATTGGTTCTCAATAAAGAGGCTATAATGTTTTAGGATCAGACAAGCCAAGCGTAATGCTTTCACTGATCCCCTCTTTCAGCTAAACAAGCAGTTTCTCAATCAGCGTTATTGGGTATCTGCGCATGGAGAAGACTGGTTCTATGCCCAGTTCCTTATAGATTGTTATACTGTATATCTATGGCCCGATAACAGAAAAGCAGAAGGTACCCAGTGTGATGGAGAGAGAAGACCCGTATAATGAATGGGTGAGATTTTGTTTGACATTCGCAGTGACCGATGACCCGTAAAGTTTATGAGGTCACCGCATGCTGTAGAGGTAATTAAAAATCAATAAGCACACGCTTGCCTTTTCTTTCTTCTTAATTACGGTTTCCGCGTACTTTATTCATGCAAGGTGCCCTAGAAAGATGACAGCAGAGCACAATTCTTATCAAATGATTTGTTGTGAACCATGCTAATTTATCAAGTCGATGCAACTCCGTGGGCTTTGAGTCGGTAATCTTTTTATCTTATTAGAGCGTAACTAGATTCACTGAATCTGATCCTGCAAAATAGATTTCAATGCATATTAAAGTACTCACTACTGTATATATAACAAACATGACATGGTATATATATATATATATATATATATATATATATATATATAAAACATAGTTGTTCTAGTGATCGGTCATGCTAAGTTAGACACGTGTACCAGAATGTGTTGCCTAATCGGAGTTGAGATTTTTGTTTGGATGCTGTGATGTTTTTGTGGATTGGGTGTCTTTCACAGATCTTGTATTTTTTACTTGGCTAGTTGAAAATGCCTTGTGGCTGACTGCACATGGCGGAAATCATGCGCAACCGTGACTGTGCTAGTGGCCACCTGCGTTAAACATGCCCCATATAGCTGGGTGACAAGCGACATATTCCAGAACGTGATGTATCTCAGTATTAAGAAGGGACTCACCGTCGGTAAAAGTTACACGTGCCATAACCTAAAATGTGTTAATCATGCTTCCCGTATGCCTTTACAGGTGGAGAGCGAACCTGTGGAGTCCACGAACTTATCTGCATTAGAAAAGGTAGGAACGCTTTATTTTAACTTTAATTCTGCTAACACACGGCGGACCTGTGATCAATCAACCTGTAATGGAAACAGAACGACCCGTCAAAGGTTCTGCTATAGATAAAATAATGTTTTAATTATACAGCATGCGATGATGTTTGTCAGATCTGTTTTTTTATTATAAAACAATAATGTCCGTCTTTTGGCACGAGAACGTATTACTGTGGGTTCTATGTTTTGTCCAACATGGCGCTGAAATCTCACAAATGCATTCAACCCACCCCCTAATTCAATGATCGCATATGAGAATTCCTGGTTTATGGGATCTTTTTCCTCCCCTTTCCGATGCAGGAAATGTGCTTACTGTAGGTATGGCGCATGCTCTGTAGCGCATCAGCCGAACTTGCATGCGCGAGCATTGAGTGGCAACTCAAGTATGTCAGTTGAAGACCTATTGACTTCCATGTCTGCATTCAGCTCACGTAATTGCAAGGGGGCTGCTGCTCAAAACACGTGTGATCACCTAGAGACCCCTTTTTTTTTTCTTTCGGAAAGGTATATTTGGGCCAGGGGTTCTGTAACGCTGCGGACTACTGAAAACCATCGATATTATTTTAACTAGAGAAGATAATGCATTTCTAAAAAAATACTGCGTGGCTAGTTATTTGTAGTATTCGGATAAACTCTCTGCAAGCATTATTCTATGTTTATTCATTTACCTGTTTGTGAACTGAATTAATGTGATTTCTAGCCTTTTTGTGGCCCCAAAAAGCCAGATATAATTACCAGCGCATTATCCCGATGCCTTGAAAATGATGCCGCGGAGCTGAGTTTAGCTGCACAATGGATTCTCTGTAATTGAGGCGATGAGTGACCCGAGGGCTCTGGGCTATGAGCCAGGTCTGTCCGTTTAAATGATCCGAGTAGAACACTTCATCACCTGAATATTTTGGGTGATTATGAGGCATTCCTCCATCCTACATTTTTTTTTTATTAGGCAGATTTACAATGAATCTCTACAGAGACCAGTTTGGTTTGAGTATCTGCTCTAAGATTCTGTGTGATCTTTCTATATGTTTTATATGTTGTTTTAATCTTAGTAGGCCGTGACACACAGATCGGTCTGCGTGTACTCCAAGCATCAGGCTAGTCTCTGTTGTTAACGATGGACGTTCTGTTTAGTGAACGTGCCCCACACCCTGCTGCTAAGCTATTCTTTATGGTGTGCTTAATGGCGTAGCCCTTTCTCATTACCTCGTGACAAGGGGCTCCAGATCCGTGATAAAAGCTGAGCGTTACATTCTGCTTTGTGTAATGAAGCGGAAGATTATAAAGGAAGCATATGAAGTGTAGCAAGTACCCACAAACCAGAAGAAAATCTTCTTGGCTTTGCATCCTTGGCCGACCAAGCAAGAAATCGAACTTACTTCACATAACTGGGTTTTTGTTTCTTTTTTTTTTGGCCGACTTTTTACTGTTAGACGGAAACATTAGTTATGTCTTATGACCAGTAATGATTTCTTTAGTTAGAAACATAACATTTGACCACAAATAAGGCCCATTCGGCCCATCTACTCCTACACCAGTCCTTGGTCCCACGCATGTCGAAATCCCCTTACTGTATTAACCTCTACTACCTCTTCCCAGAGGCAGTTCCACTTATTCACCACCCTCTCAGTAAAGTAAAACCTTTTTACATTACATCTAAGCCAGTGGCTTTTTCATTTCTGCCCCCATATACGTCCCTCTTATGATATTGTGAATTTGTGAGCAATTACGGGGTGGATTCCATTTAGAAAGAGATCATTTTTGGGGGCTTGTGGATCTGGTCGCATCGGTACATCAGAGTGCCATTCACGGGATTAGACAATTAAATTATCTGGATACAATTTCTCTTCATGTTTGTTCTCCAAAAGCAAAAATTCAGTTTCACAGCAACATAGGCTTTCCCATCACAAAGTTGTCAGATGTCCCGGAAAGCTTGAAAGATTGATTGCCGGCCAGCAAGACATAAATACCGCTGTCAAGACTGTATCAACAACATTAGTATTGTTGTCAACTCTGCATGTTGTGAATAATCTCGTGGCTCGGTGTGAATGAATGGAGCTCATTTGCAGATGTTCTCTGGGATTTTATCCTGAAGTCATGTAAGACTTTCATTGGCTGGGGATTCAAGTATGGCTGTTGCAGCCGGTTAAGCATGCGCAGCTAAACTGAGACGCATTGATTGTTCTCGAATTAATGGCAGTAGCTTATTACTTGTATTTTCTCTTGTTTTGTGAATAAGCAGGCAGTGGAGGGACAGCCAAGGGTGGTGGAACTTTGGGTCAAAATATGGGATACCCTTCATTCCATTTAGAAAGATCTTTATTTAATATACAGCGCAACTTAATTAGGCAAGAGATCTAATGAGCTTCAGTGTGAAGCCAACCAATAATATGACTACACTACACATGGTCTTCTGAAGAGCTCTTGCAGAAATATATTCACACCGTACTATTTTTTAGTAAAGACAGAAGCCTATGGAGGTATCTAGCTGGCTGTCTAGCATTTATGCCATGCCTGGAA
Source organism: Spea bombifrons (assembly GCF_027358695.1). Lineage (NCBI taxonomy): Eukaryota > Metazoa > Chordata > Amphibia > Anura > Pelobatidae > Spea > Spea bombifrons. The sequence continues at coordinate 10,538,478 of NC_071089.1, read as the reverse complement.
CGCGGGCTCCTACCTACAGCTACATTATCCGTCTCTGCGGCTGGAAAGCAGTTGCTTACTTTAAAACAACAAAGAATACTCTTAAAAAGTCCTGAAGACAGGGTAGGTTGGAACGCCAGTGCGAGGAGATTGTTTTCAGGTGCAGGTTGGTAGTTATCAAGACGAGGTTGGCTCTACAATAGCATGTAGAATGTTATATATTTGTAAATCATTAGCACAGGGGAAGCCATCACCGTGATCTCCATCCACTTTACAGCTTCCATGATTCTCCTCCAGAATTTCACAACCATTAGGTGAATTGTTCTTCAATGACAACCAGAGATATGCCGCTGAAAGTATGTAAATAGTGTTTTTACTTCTTGAGAAATGAAGAGAGAACAATCTGGAATTCAGTATTAGAAGCATTTAAAGTTCAGGGAGAAAGGATCAGTTAAATAAGCTTTCTTTGTTTCACAATTTCTAAAAGAAAAATAACCCCCCAAAAAATACATCTCATGAAGCATCCTCTAAAACATAACACCAGGGTGCTGAGAAGGCGCCGTTAACTCAGAGAAACAGATTTTTCGAATCAGAAAAATCAATCCTTTGGTAAACATGCCATGCTAAAATTAATCAGCGATCACAAGTACACCGATAAATGCCATCTGCTATCCACATGGCAGAAGTGAAGTCAGCTCGCTGAGATGCCAAACAGAGTTGGGGCGAACCCTCCGTGCCAAACAGTCTAGAAAAACACCAAATAGGTCCAATCTACCCCAAATACACTGATAAGCTTTAAATTCATGACCGTACTCTCTGTATTTAATCATACTTTTCAACAAACATGCGATTGTTCTTCTAGCAACAAATGCCATTAATACAAGGAAAGGGGTTATTAAAGGTTACGTGCGAGAACAAGGACCAAAAGTAACTGCAGAGTAGTCACTTCTCTGTCCAGAGCTCTGGAGTTAAGTTCTGGACCTGGGTAGCCAACACGTAGCCAACTTTTTGTTGGGATGGTAGATGAGATCCGGGGAATTGTGATTCCACAGTAAACTGGGAGATGGTTAGAGATAAAGACAACTTGTCCATAGCCCTAGGTAGGCTTCATAGAAATTCACGTAAGTACTTTATATATAGAGATAGATTTGCTGATGATTTTACAGAAGTTTCCTGGGATATCTTTGACATGACCAATGAATGTTCAACACAGCAACTTTTCTTTTGCTTCATAGTTATTTAAGCTTCCGCTAGAGATAGTGCGAGCAAAGGAAACATACTATGGATGACGATGATGAAGACACCCCTACAGGTAATTATAGAAGATAAGTGAGGGGGGTGTTAAATAGTGCAGGGGTTTCTTAGTCTCTTAGTTGGTGTGCTTCCAGTTTGGTTGTCCAGTTACACCAGTCCATTTGATGGACAGAGACCAGTATCTGTTGGAGCCATAATAGCTCTTTTGTATAGTACATTACAATTGTGCAAAGCTTTTATTCTAACTACAACCAAATCTCTTTAATTTTGTTACAAATCCAAACATGGTACATCATATGATAAGGATTTAGTAATATTTTTGGGGGAAATAAGAAAGGAGGGAGGGATAACCCTTTTTTCTAGAATAGCTGACCTCCAAGCATGTTAGATACTTCACGGTCTTTGTTTGAGGGAAAGGTCTGTTATCATGTACCTGATCACATTAGTTTCACAGACTACATAGAAATCCTACAAATGGACCGCACCAAGGACCCAGTTGTGGTGGAAATGCATTATACTATTTTAGACACCTTTGTGGACATACGGTGATCCTAAGTAAAACAAAAAGTTGGGGCTACTGGCCCCAGCTCTTTATATCAGAGCAGAATGCTTCACTGGCTTATGTGCCAACATACCCCCGTGGCAAATAGTGTAAGAGCCAAGAGGTCACAGGCAAAAAGGTGGGGCAAACAAAATCCATGGTTCATGAAACAATGAGGAGTCCAGGAACCATACATTTAAGACGCCACATATAGCAGGAGAAATGCTTGTTCAGGCCTTGACTTAGATCAAATGGCAGCTTGGCACAACTACTCCTACCTTCCATCTTGCTAGGGATGAGTTAATTAGTGTCCTTGGTTGTCAGCCATCTTGGTTGAGGTACATTAGGTCTACCTTTTCATTGTCCTGCTCTGAGTCTTGAATTAGAAGGGTTCACCACAAATGTCCAGGAAACACAGCCCTTTTTGCTCCACGTTCTTTGTACACCAAACATGACCATTTAGAAGACTATGGCATGGGCCGGTTGATGACATGTTTGGACAAGCTGTTGAAGGAATTTCTGCGTGTTTTAGAAGCAGCCAAAGGAGAAATAATAAGCCGGATATATTAATGGGAAACGTTAACGTAATTGTGTACTATTGATGTCATCACTGTATTTGAATGATCTTAATCTGATCCATAAAAGCAAACCTGTGGTATAGGTTTTTCATACACAACTACACACAATAACCCCGCAACCAGCAGTTTTCATCACACTCTTTGTAACAATCATACGGTTTAGAAAGCTGACAAACCAAGCTGTTAATAAGGACTGCGCACTCAAATAATAACCAGCCTGTCACGTGGCTGCCTCAATTCTACATCAGGCGGATAGTGTTGCAGCACAGAAATGAATAATTCAAACATCGCTGACATATAGGCAGGTAGCCATATGGTGTCAGGCCACACCGGACTACCTGGCAGTACCTGCAGGACACCGCAGCAGCAGCCACCGGGATAGGGGGGATTTGGACTGGCGGTTTTCCATTTTAAATGATAAACCTTTTAACTCCAGTTACTGTGTAAGGCGACTATATGGACATCTGCATACCCCTATGAGACAGGTAAGTACAGTATGATTGCTCATTCCAAAGCAGCATCACTGCAGTCCTTCACTCCCATTACCCTCAGGCAGGTGAGAGTAATGAAAGTAGGGGTCCAGCTACACCTGCCCTAAGTCTGCTCTGCCTACCAGACTCTTACTAAGTCCCATAACCTTACTATTCTGATGGCTTTAGGCTTGTTAGCTGGTTCTAATTTGGGTTGCATTCCAACAAACGCTGGTCCAGTTTACTTTACTTTCCGAAGGTCCGTTACCGAATGTACATTTAATAATACCGTATTGGCTCGAATATAGGCCGCACTTTTTTCCCCCACTTTAAGTTTTTAAAGTGGGGGTGCGGCCTATATTCGGGCTCTAGCGCCCGACGCCCGGGACATGCAGTCCCGGGCGCCGGGCAGGCAGCGGGGTTAAGATACAGATCCCCCGCAGCGGTGTAGGGGACCTGCATCCTTCTCCCCGATACGCTCAGACAGCCTCCCCTGCCAGCACTTCCCACGGGGGGGGGGTGCCGGCACGGGAGGTTATCTAAGCGTTTTACCTCTGCCCACCCCCGACTTACCGGAGCAGACTCCCGGGTGTCTTGCGGGGCCGGCGGGAGACATTTACGCAATACGCGCATGCAACTTCCGGTACCGGAAGTTGCATACGCGTATTGCGTAGATGTCCCTCGCCGGCCCCGCAAGACACCCGGGAGTCTGCTCCGGTAAGTCGAGGAGGGGGGGGCAGAGGAGGACAGCGGCAGCGTATCGCGGGGAGGGAGGACAGCGGCAGCGTATCGCGGGGAGGGAGGACAGCGGCAGCGTATCGCGGGGAGGGAGGACAGCGGCAGCGTATCGCGGGGAGGGAGGACAGCGGCAGTGGATCTCGGGGAGGGAGGACAGCGGCAGCGTATCGCGGGGAGGGAGGACAGCGGCAGCGTATCTCGGGGAGGGAGGACAGTGGCAGCATATCTCGGGGGGGGGGGACAGAGTGGCAGCATGTTTTTTTTGGTGCTTTTTTAAAGAAAAAAAACTTTTTCTTTAAAAAAGCACCAAACTTTTAGGGTGCGGCCTATATACGGGGGCGGCCTATATCCGAGCCAATACGGTAATAATAATAATGTAAGAATAATAGCATGGATTTTAAATGTCTCATACTTTAAAGGTTCTTTTTTAAATTGACTTTATTTTGTGTCATTACTGCAGTAAAGGTTAATAACTTGAATTCCAAAGAATCTGATTGTATTTTAGATTTTATTATTCTAGCTAAGTTATCGTACAGTGAAATTACTTAATAACGTAAACCGATAGTACTTAATGGAGCAAAACATTTACAATCAGTACAGGATGAGGCTTTTGTTTATATGCCTTTTTATGTAAGTAAGTAAAGGTTTTTATTGTCCTAGAAGTTCATAGACAAAGTTATATAGCATTTTAAGCTTCCGAGACCTCCGAGGTTTAGGTTTATATTGAAAATACATCAGAAAAAGAAATCTCAAAAGTCTGGAAAGCTTATAAATATGTTGTCCCTTAAGGGTGTCATTAACTTCCATAGATTCAACATGCTTTTTAACATACGATATCCTATTATAACGTCATGTGTAGCGCTACCTCATTAGCTTTTGTATATTAACTTTTTTCCATTTTGACTAAGTTTAGCAGCTCTTATTTCCTATACTTTCTATACATTTCATAATACTAACCGATGTGGCAATTCCTTTTAGTAATGAGAATGTAGACTAAGAATTTAAAATTAGAGGAGGAGGAGGAATCCATAAAGTGATGCAGTATTTTAAGGCAAGAGACACCGGACTTGGCTCCTAACATGTGTAATAAATACCTGTGCCTTTTAATGTCATGCTGTATGTTGCCTTTAAAGGGGGGGGGGGCATCACCTTTATGGTGATATCGTATAGCCATGAAGATACTTGTTTGAAAGTGGACTGTTTGATCTTATGGAAGCTGAGATCGGTGGCAAATGATGGCAAAACCAGCATATCGATTCCTTTCATGCCACCGGCTCCTTTTCCCTAATCCAACATTTCAAGGACTGTAACTTGACAACAGGGGAGAGATTCCAGAATGGGAAAGAACAATTATACAAGACCTGGGAACGGGCATTAAAGGCTGCTCCCGTAATACGTTCATAATGTTGGTTTCTAATAAATACATATCATTTATTTCAATCTGTAAACATAATCACATAGGTTTATTTACAGTGCTTTATGTATGTAAAATGTACTGGCATGCTACTTTAAGGGTATGGGCAGATACTTGGATAGATTTTACCATTCATTTACTCTTCTATACGCAGCCAATTTCACAAACAAGCCACGAGTCTGCATTCCGGTCTAACTAACTTATACAACCACACACAATAACACCGCGGCCAGCAGTTTCCATCACACCCCTTATAACAACCATAAGATCATTATGAAAGCTAACATTCTCTGCAAATTATAATTCAGATGCAAATTAACAAATGTTACTTGAAAACCATCTAGATGGAAACCGGGAACAGGGATCTCGGTTGGTCTCGGCACTTCATGGCCAGTGGCTGCTAAACGATTGCACACGTGTAACGACCGGGACTGCCGCGTGAGCCCATATTTTGCACCGGCACGGTTTGCCAGATGGCCAGTCCGGGCCTGATAGAAAAACATTTTGAAGCCATGTACATGCCGATGATAACATTATGTGTTACAACACATTCTCTGCGTTATAGCAGAATAAGCACAAAAGCCTTTTCCATTAAACATGTTAAAAAAGAATGGCAGATACGACATGTGGGTGTAATAATGGATTCCTGTGGTAGGGGACAGACGTCGCGGGACACGTGCTGCATGTACTGACACCGTACACCCCCTTTAAATACAGAGCCGCGTGTGTAGATTAATGGGTTACTCATCCATTCATTGCCGGGTTGGGTTGCCATATTATGTTTCCCCTAAGTAAGTACGTTTTGCCCTAGTGTTACGTTCTTCCTGAAACAAGCGCGTTTGTAATCGAAGGCAAGATACAGTGATGTATAATAAAGGATAACGCCTTCTCTATGATGATGTGCTTTTATGTGAAACGAGAATATTGTCTTAAAGTTTGCCTATCCCACGCATGTTTTCATTCCGTCAGTGTTTTGACGTTAAAGCATCATGCGATATATATAGAATTACCAGGTTTATTATTTGCGCCCTCATTGGGAAAAAAAAAACATGCACATTTCTTAGCGCTATGTAATTATTTTTATTTTGATATGTGTTTTTAGACTGTGTTACATTTATTTTAAAATACAAGAGCTCTTATCACCATAGCAACTAATGGAATGATACAGTCAGTATGACTATCCCACTGGTTGTCATGGTGATAAGAACACTTTGCACCAGCATTGCTTTTTACAAAGAATTTTACTGCCCCCTAAAGATACTCTATGTTGAGAAGATAAATGATTTCTCAGAACGCCACCTCTCATTATAACCAGCCAGTGATAGTCCGGCTGAGTGTATGGGAGTTGTAGTAGCAGCTGTTTTTTCCTCATAGAACAGAACACATTGCATTGATAATGCTGCCTGAAGACGGTAACAAGAACGTTTGTATAAATGTACTGGCCATGCCATGTTTGTGATATAATCATGGCGTAGTAGGGGATTGGAACGATTAGTAATTAGGTCACTCGGTGATGTCATGCTGGGGTTGGTGCTATATGTTCCAGTTTAGGCAGGAGATTTTCTTCACTGTATGTGATCCTGTAAGCTGCCTGCGAGATGGATCTTCAGTGAACTAGAATGAGATACACGGTGCTTATACCTGCTAATTCCTGTAGTCATCAATATTTAATTCTGTGCTCCAATTCATTTCACTCCAATCGAGGTCGTCGTGGGCTCTCCGGTGAATCGGAGCCCATATCCTACCAGCTCTGTAGCCTGAAACTCAATGAACGTTTACCAAGAATGATGTCTAATGAGCATCTAGTCAATTCTTTAAAAGCTGGTTGTGCATATTTATTGGCAGTTACACATAACATAGACGTCTGTATAATGATCACAAATCCTTTTCTACGCAACCATTACCTGCCAGTCTGTCTTTTGAAATACCAGGCACATAATTGCCTTTAATAATAGAGCGTGTCGTAGAGCATAGGTGATATAATTAAAGAGTTTAAGGAAGGCTTCAAGAAACATGCCTTAATAATCCTCTGCAGAGCTCATTTACATTACCACCTTTAAGAGTTTTTCTTTAAAGCACTTGGGGGAAAAAACGATGAGACCATTTTTGGGATATTTTCCGCCACGTTAAGGATTGTGTTAGTAACATAAAAAAAAAGCACTAAATAACGACATATAGTTACAAAAGATTCCCCAGCCGCCACTGTAACTGCATATGAGATCATTCTGGTATCATTTAAGAATATCAAACATCTTTCATTATTTTTCTATATGTACAGACCACAGAAAAAATGAAAGCGATCACACGGTGAGGTCTTTGTCTTTATGAAATACTAGTTCTGTGAGTGCATCACATGGATCACCTCTTATCACAGAGGTTAAATCTGATCTGATATTGTGGTCTGACTGGACACCGGCAGATACAGCTACAAAATAGATAGTGAAGGAGGATATTTATTATATTTCCTTATTTCCACAATATGTCAGTTTTTGGGTTATATAAAAGGGTAAATGTTCTGATCCTGAAAATGCAAAATATGGAGTTCTATTATAAATATTATCTTTCATAAGACTGTGATGGGACAATTAAAGATTTCAACAATTTTATTAATTAAGAAAAATGTAAATAGACGTTGACACCCGAGTTAGTAGAATAACCTTAAAATATGCCCACCATTTTATAATGTAATGGTCATGGGGATCTATCACTCAACAACCTGAAAATGTTCTGTCTATGGGGTTAACATTCAAGTCTGTCACTTGAGTTGTGATTGTGTTGGTTGCCAGGTCTTCCAGTCCTCTTGAGTTTAATGGACTTTTGGGTTAACTCACCTCCTCCTTAGCTGTCAAATGTATTTTGTTTTGGAAGACGTGAAAAGCCAAGTGGCTCCATTTCAGCCCACTTGTCTCCAAGGCAAGTCATCTCTGGCCAACTCGAATGCCAGCTCAAGACACATCGCGCCTTTATAAACAGGGCCAAAGACATACGTACGGCTCGGAATCAAACTATCCGCAGTCAGTGGAGTATGTTCAGTATATGTTTTCATAAAATTTCAATAACTATTATAATTCTGACACAAGCTGGCAGCGGTCCACAAGTGTTGGGGTGTCCAGAAGCTACTGGTACAGCACAGACATGGAGTGATTGCAGGGAAACCCTGAGGAGACCTAAATGGCGAAACAGCAGCAGTGCTTTCAGTCCAATTCTGGATTTGGAATCGCTATTGCACAATGAACTTTCCCTAATTTAGTGTTGGCCTGCAGTCCCATGCAAGAGGTCTAGGCGATTTAGTTTTTCAATGCAACCTATAGTAGGAATGATGTCTATGCTGTGTTAGAGCAGATCTCTGTAGTGTTTATTGTTCATGGCTTATGGAATTGGTTTGATCGTAAAACGATTTTTCCGACTGGCTGTTTTTCCTTCCGTAGTATCTCCAGAGGCTATCGGATTCCTTTCAGCAATTGGGGTATCTGTTGTTCTCGTTTTGTTCCTCTTTTACTACATCAACAGGAAAATGTGGCCGGGAAGAGATGGAGGGTTCCATTGTGCAAAACCTCATCGAGGTAAGATTGCAATTTGTATTTGAAGATGAGTAACATGATCAATTCAGATTGGAGCAAGGAAACCATTACTTGCTTCAGAACTTTTTCCTTGTGAATACAGAGGCTTTCTGATCTAAAAAAAAAAAACGAATTCTTGTTTTCCACCAATTTCAATAAGATTGAAGTTCAGAGGCAAAAAACAATGGTCACCTATCTTTTATAAAATGCAAAAAAAAACAAAATAAGGAAGATCTGTTTTTTACATAAATGTCTGAACGTCTCTTAATTTTAGTTTTTTTTTTATTAATATCTGAACATGTCATACATTCTAATGCTTCAGTATATAAAACATTTTATGTGGTGCAATATAGAAACGCAAGATCTTATTATATACAAAATGTTTTGCCTTGTTTAAGGTATATGCTTTATTGATCAGTAATTGGTTGTTTTTATAATAATAATAATAATTTTATGGAAATAGTATTCATGTAAATATTTGCAAAGGTACATTTTGAAGTCATAGCACCAGTCGCCAAGGAACTGATGGTATTTAATGCTTAAAATGACAACACAGTGAGGGCTATGCATAAAAACGTGTTCATAGTGCATTGTTAGTCAGCATATACTGTTATCACCATAGCAACAAATAGAATGTTCCTTGTGATTGCACTATTCCTTTGGTTATAATGGTGATAAGGCCACTTAAAAATTTGCACCAATATCACATTTTATACATAATTCCCAATGTGGCAGGAATCTGCTGGGGGGATATACACGAATATTGATGGGTCAAATAATACAGCAAAAATATATTAATAAATATATGGGATATTTATATTACAACATCTCATGCATTACATTTATTTACAGCGGCTTTCTGAATGTTAGTATTGCTGCAAGTATGTGTTTTGAAATCTTTATTTTACAGGTAAAGCTCTAAATTCTTGAAATTATTACATTATTTATTAGAGACCGTTACAAATCGACCAAGAGGTACTGCATCTGATTGCTATTATGTAGGACCCCCGGTTTAAGCTACAAAAACATACACTCTCTGTGGATTCTTTTTCTTTTTTAACTGAGTACATTTATAAAACCAGATGACTCCGGGTGATATTTTATTTCAGAAAATCATTACCCCATAAAACGCTTGATTAACCTGTGACTTTATGTACATTTTTTTTCTTTATATGAGCACCTGATTTTTTTTCTTTGAAAGATGGCATTTTTCAGGAGCTTTCAGCAAAATATAAGCCTTCCATCCATGTCGTCTATTGTTGACTCGTTGAGCAGTGCTGTTGACGGCATCACCAGTGCTGTTGAAGAGGTCAGCTACTGTGTGGCTGATTCTGTCACCGAGCAGGTCACAAACATCATACATGGTTTGCGTTCAGAGGAGGAACCAAACCTCACGGCATCAGAAGAGAAGTCTGCAGAGAATGCAGCTTCTGAAGATCCTAGCCAAAATGCCTATGGAGAGTATTCATCTCCCAAATACACTCACGGGGAACGTGTGGGGAATACAGACGCAGACTACCCAAGTTTAAATGGTAGTAGACCTTCTGATAGGTCATGGGATCATAGAAAGGAAAGAAATCAGAGAGCTCATGCTTCTATGGAACATTCCCGCGATGTCAACAGTTCCGCTGTATATCATCAGGATGCTGAGTATTTTCCCGACACAAACAACGGCAACCTGTCCGGGGCATTCAGAGAGAGGGGGCAACAGTTTGACCATTCAAGAGACCTATCAGCTGGTAATGTGCAAAGCAATCAAAATAAACACCAACATGCCTCCAACAATACACACAAAAATGAGCACAAATCCAGTGGTGTTGCAGAGAAAAGAGGTAAACCTAAGCACATGGGACACATACCAAGCGACCACAGATCTAATGATAATGAAGCCCGATTACATAAAGATTCAAATAATCTTAGGGATCAGCAAGCAAACCGAGTTAGGCATAGTTCGCAGGGTTTTAAAAATGTACAGACATATAATAAAGAGTCTGCTGAATTCCCTGTGTCCAGTCCGTTAAATAATTCCAATGAAGGAGCCGACAGTGATCGGGAACAAAGACTTCACAGCTCCCATCAGATGCATGGTGCAAAAACTGTGCCTCCCAGGAAAGCCAAAAATCAGCTTCGCAATGGTGGAGAAGACCCAGTCCATCGTGAAGTCAATAATACAAATCAGGGTTTAAGACAAACCAGGAATAAGAGTAAGGGTAAGGATAGGTCAGTATCCAGGGTTAGGGGAAAATGCTCAGATGACAAAGGTGAAAAAACCAGGAGAACGTCGACCAAAGGTAAAGAACTTTGGTGTGAAGACTTCAAATTCTACTCTTGGCTCATTCTCTCTTCTTTTGTTTGGTGTGTGCTTTTCAACTAGGTCCTCTATTTACTATGTATCCAGATTCTATCATCGTTTTTATTATTCCCAAATCGGCTCTCGCCTCTGAACGTAGATATTATTATATCACCTTACATAAACTAAACCGAAGCTACAAACAAATTATCTCCCCTCTTTTTATTATATAAAAAAAAGAATAAGCCTTAATTTTTATGAATTGGTGCCCCCTGGCTATGTTTCCAATCGATTCAAAAAAGCTCATTTAAAATTCAGGGGAGAGGAAAAATATGTTATGGACGTGCTTTTTAGCCGAATGGGGGCTATTAAAAACTGCCATTTTAATGAATATAAATATTTTATACATTAATTAAAGGTCCAGATTTAGAGGTGGTAGCTGCTTTCGTGTTTGGAGAGGAACAAAAATTCTGGCTTTTTTCATACTGCTTTTCTGCACGATTCTTTCTTGTTTTTGGATATTATCTTATAAAGCTATCTCAGAAAGAAAAATCTGTATCAGGGAAAAAATTTCTGCCAAGAGATATGCAAAGGAGAGTGAATCACAAAATGTGAAGTCGCCCGCCAAATATGATCCCGTTGCAACATTGCGATATTAAACAATGTATTTGATCACCACTTGAAATGTTATTTTTCTTCTTAGACTTTAATATGGCAGTCCAGTATTACAGGTATTACATAGTTGCTAGCTGCCCTGATTTTATCAGGACAATCCCAAGTACACACAAAACACTGAAATAGGCTTTTATCACACACTGAATATATTGTATTAATTCCTATGGTTGATATGAGTGCTGTCTTGCCTTTTAGTGCATTTCCATTAAAGTTATGGATTTGTTTTCCCCAAATAGACCCAGATCTTCATGGTTCGTCATCTGAAAGTGAAGATGAAGCCGTGGGTAAATACCACGAAGCAATGACACGGCTACACGGCACCCGGCCTGGACCTGATAAACAACCCAATTATATGTGGGAAACCAGGCAGAAGTACAGCCCGCTGTCTGCAGAGTATGATGGTTATAGCAGCGAAGTATCTGCAGATGAAGGTAAGTGATAAGTGGATCTTATGTCCTATGCCATGTGGTGACAAATCTGAAATGTATTGAGTGTAATAATGAATGCAAAAGCTACTCAACTCAACCTAATCTGAACTCTTCCGATCGACTATTAGCCAGACAGTGCAAATACCCGTCCATGTTCACATTAACGAGCTGTGTTCTGCTGGAATGCAGCAATATAATTGGTAATTCAAATAAAAGGTTAACAAACACTTCCGTCATAGATTTATAGTTTAGTTAATAATCAGGTTAATTTGACTAATATCCATGCCTAACAGTGCTGCCTAAAGGATTGCGGGCTCCCAAGGTGGGTTCTGTCTCATGTGCCCCTCCTGCAAAACTCGCTTGCTAACCTTGTGGCGGTACCTTCTACCGACCCCAGTGGTAGCTGCCCAGGTGACGTACTATACATTATAGGGGAAACCCAAAGATTCCGTAACTATATTTGCGAATTGACGGTGGACAGTGCTTATATATTCTAATTAAATTTGAAAAAAATACCATTTTTGTACATCATTTATAGTGAAGTGTTAAGCCCTATGTTTGACTATGGTTCCAGATTTAACTTAAACTCTAATGTTGCCATTCCTTGCACCAGTTTTATTGTTTTCAACAGGAATTAACACAAAACTAATTGACTGTTTTGTCCATAAAATGTGCTGCAGTATGCCAATATTCTGCTACCCTATCGATGATAGGGAATGTATGCACAGTGTAAAATATCCAGTGTGTTTAAACCATACATTGCCTTATTACATGTCTAGGACCTTATGTGGTTTCATAGCTGCTGACTTAAGGAGATGCCTGCAAGGCTGACAGATGAGCCAAATGATCCCAACTCCTTCTCCTGGGGAGCTTATTCCCACTAAACCCGGGTGTATTAAGTAGAGATGCCAGCCATGGGGTGATCACACATAACAGATGGATTGAGATCAGCTGGACATGGGGCAACAATGTGTGTGTTTTCCCTGTCCAAAGTATAATGTTTTTACACCAAAGTATCAATGTTTATCACACTAATATAAAAAGCTTGCTCTGCTGTATGGAAGTTGGCCCCTGGGTGGCATTGGCTGGCTGTTTTCTGGTACAATTTGTTTGTTTACTGGGCATTGGGTACTCACAGCCTCAGGAATGGACTGGGGATAAAAATAGTGTCCCTGGCACTTTTATTTTCCATTAAGTTGGGCGTTATGTATATTTTTACCAGTATACGGGTAGGTTCGGCCTATAGGCATATATAAATGCGTTTTGGGATGTTTGCTCTCTAACACTAGTAAATCAGTCTTGTATGCTTCTTGCAGTAAAAGCAATAGTTAAGTGCCTGTAAATATAAAACATGCTATAAACCTGAAATTCCAATTGACTCAAGTGATGTAAACAGACTAAAAGCTCTGTGTATCTTTGCCTTTAAAAACAATTAGTTTAATCGCCTGTGCTTAATCTGCAACATCCAGTATATGCTACCTTGAGGTCCTCGAGGACTGGAGTTGCTCACCCCTGTTATTTACCTACATTTTCATGACCAGAAATCTTGTTTTTTTATTATTTTATAGTTTTATTCTCTGAGCGTGGTAGGTTTTACGGTTATAGAAGGGTCATGAGCAACAAACTTTCACGACCAGTAGAATACAGAATTTGATGCCAGATAATCAGCCCACCTAGTTTGCCCATTTAATGCTGTAAACATTTTAAATCTTGTTCAGATTGCTGTACATTCAGGATAGTCATGATCCTACCAATGCGTGTTTTTACACTGGTAGGGTTTGTCTGGTGGTTTATATTGGTCAAGACCTACTAGGCCTGGGTTGGCTGGTCCAGGTGGCCCAAAAATTAGGGCAGATCCCCTCTTACATATCCAAGCCTCTCGGTGGGTCCGTTAAAAGGACGATCACCCCATGCAGCAGATTTACACCGTGGAGGACGGTGCCAAGCGGGCTCGGCCTCCATAGCATAGCAAATGTTCTCAATGATTTATATAATGACTTCAATAGAATGAAAGTTTTGTTATATCAGTTAAAATATGAGGTATTAAACTGCTATGAAATATGTTTGCAGGAAAGGAAAAAACAGGTACAGGTGAAAACGCCAAAGAAGGTGATATTGATAATACCCAGGCTGCAGGTGAGACAAGTATATGACAGGAGAAAGAAAAGCCACATGGGAAGTTGTGAATGGGAATGTATAGTAATGCGGCTATTAGGACTGGGTTATTCGAATTTCAGCTAGAGCAGCATTTAGGACATTCATCTCTGGAAGATGATCCGGCCAGATCACCTTTATTTAAACCTGTACATGTGTGGTGAGAACATATTGGGCACTTATAGTGGGTCATATATCTCTATTTGTCTGATGGGGTACTGGTAGCAGCGGCATATACTGGCCACAGTAATCCCTATGCTGCAACCCCCTTAGTTCTCTCAACCAACCCATTTGCACTATGGACATCTGCGCATAGCTGACACAACCTCCTTAGTATGCTCTACCCGGGGCTTCAACTCCTGAGACTCTTCATGTTATTTTAATAGACAAAATGTGCTTTTCTGTCAAAAACAAGGACGGTTCTAAGTGACCCCAAACTTTTGATAGTGTGTATATATAAAATAATAAAAGGTTTAACATACCAGAACTGTTACTCTGCAAATCTGCAAGTGGTAAAAACCTTATATTAGGTGCATCCAAATGGAGTGAATGTCCTACTCAACGAATGAGTAGATTCAATGATTTATATAGATACATTTCCTTTAGTTAGGTAAAATATTTTTGTTAGAGCCATTATAATATATGTTATAAAACTGCCATGAAATATATTTGCAGGGGATGAACACATGGCGACAGGTACAGGTGAAAATACAGATGAAGGTGATATGGGTAATGCCCATGATACAGATGAGGCAGGTAAATAGCAAAAGAAAGATAAGCAAGGTAGTTTTACCTGAACACAAGGACAGTCCTGACTGTCAGACACTGTTCTGTTTTACCACTTTTGTGGGTGGTGGAGCTCATGGGTTGACTGGTGAGATGGTCTGATCTCCCCTGACTGGCCCAGGGAGCTGTATATTCCATGGGTGGTGTGAAGGTGGTTGTTTGGATAAGGTAGTTGGGCAGACTCCCCCTACCACCTACCTTGCATCTGACTCTGCCCCAACAAAGAGATCCCGCTGTGGACATATTTAGAAATGTTGAGGTGTCTGAGGTGGCAGGCCCGAACCAAATCTTTGGCTTTTAGTTTGAGGAGTATGAGTCAAGCTGGAACCTATGATGCCCCCTATGAGCAGACGTCTTACCTGCTAAGACCACAAGCCCGGCTACATCCCATTTCCCCCAGCTATCTGGCTTCTACTATTCTTGTATTCCACTATAGTGAGCTGCAAAGAATGCCTTGGGCAGCCCAGTATAATGCATACTCAATTTAAGCACTAATGAGTTGAATCTGCGGTATCCTGCAAACATTGCATTGCTTATTAAATGTAAAATTTTATATTTTTTAATTATTTGCCTGAGGTGGCTGCATCGGAATAGCATTCAGAATTAGTGGCCATAAAGAAGATGGCAGCAATATACAGGCATTTTAGTGTTTGCCTTGATACTGTTTAAACTGCCAACTCTAATGTTTTCATAGAAAAGACAATATGCAAAAAATAATATATGTTGAAGAAATGTAAAATATAAGAAAAAAGAATATTTGCATATTTAGTCATCCCACTAATAGATTATCACAAAGTCTATATGTGCCTAAAACCATGAAGCTTAAATTTGAGTGTATGGATTATGTGGGAAAGATGTGTATTTAGATAATAAATGCCCCCTGAACTCACTGGCATCCGATGTACTCCTTTTAGTGAGCAGATGCCACCTAAATACATGTGGCACATTCTTGTGATTTATTGGCTACTGCCGGTCCAGATACAATTAAAATGTTATTAAGAGACCTATCTCATCAACCTATGTCAGACGTCCCTGGTCCCTCAGAACAGGCGAGCAGACCAAGTTCCACCCTCCATGTGATAAAAGGTGCGCATGAGAGGAAGGTCACTTAATCAGGGTGGAGAGTAGAAGTTGGCTTCACAGTTAACAAAAATTGGTAGTGAAAGTGTGTGTTCCATTCCATGTTTGCAGAACCACAGGAAGGTGAGGAAGATAATGCAGACAAATCTGCCACTCTAGGAACAGGCCACGAGGATAACAATAAAACAACTGCAGGCAAAAAAGAGAAGTCAGGGAAGGTGAAGAGGAAAGAGAAAAAGAAAACTAAGTCTCTGAAAAAAGATAAACCAAAGAAAAGATTCTGCGTAGGTCTGAAGACCAAAAACCCAAAGTAGAGAAGAGTTCTTTATTGGATACGTGGTTTATGCTCAATTAATCTGTATGACTAACCTCTAAACCACAGCTATGCATCTAAAAGAAACAATAGTTCACTATTAAATAATATTGTTCGGATTTCTAAAGTCTCCTTTGTTCATTTTCCAGTTTTTCATGGACAATAGTAACATAAAAGAAAATAATGACTAAAGTGAAATTCTATGCTCAGTGTCGTTAAAGCGTTGTTCCCATCTCTACATAGATACATAGATAAAGCCAGCAGGAGATAACCAACCGGCCCGTCTTTCCTGCACTTTTTATCTGTTCATAATGATAGCTTCATGCACATCCCAATGTTTCTTCACTCCTTTACTTCCACCTGTACTTCCCTTACTGTAACATTTCCTCACATTATGCCTCAGTCTTCCATCCCTAACTATAATAATGCCGTCACGTTCTGGCACTCCTATTTTTATTATTATTGACATATTTGAATGTTTCTATGGTGTCTCACTTCTCGTTTTTGGTATATACATTAAGGCCCTCTTTAATGCATATGATAGCTTTAAATTTCAGTGGTTGCAAATGCATGTGAGGGGTAGAGGTGCATCTGCCCCTTCCACTACCCCCTCCATGCGCATCATATACTCTTCTCCTCCAGTCATCTCCGGCGCTGGCTTGTGAACACTGCTCGTGGAGGTCTGTTCAGATGACCTGCGCTGAAGGGGCTCCCGACCCTTTCCTACCACTGATTAGATGCAAGTAGTGTTTTTTATAAGCCCAGTCCAAACATATATATATATATATATATATATATATATATATATATATATATATATACACTCATCAAAGCTGCCCATAGTCTGATGCTTTATTCTTATCCTGAAAAACGCATGTCCTGTACCTCAGAAACATATGTAAGATGTATTCACTCCAGTTAAATATAAAATATGATGGATATGACATTATAATCGGACAGCATACTTTTAAACGAATTGCTTGTTCCGAGTGGATTGATCAGTCTTATTATGGATATTAGGCAGCATTGTATAAAGCGCCTCGATACCTGCTGTTTTAAGACTTGAGAGCAGTTATTATCAATAGCCATGGTTTAGGTAACCATGGCAACCAAGAGTTGGTTCTCCTCTCTCCAGAAACAATTTCTTACATGCAACAAAATTTGACAACAGACGACCAGCCTAGTCTGCCTGTTACTTCTGCCGGTCCTTAAATCATCGTGTAACCGCCGCATATATATGAAACGGGATTCTAACGTCATATTGACGAAGATCAGCCATAACCATAGCGTTTATTTGAGATACCAAAGTAAATCTCCTGAATCCGGCAGGAACGGGAAGTAATAGGCAGACTGATGGCATTCTTGGCGGCATTTGAAATTCCGTCGCCGCGTTGTCTCCATCCAATTCCGTCGTCCGCTTCAGGGTTCTGCGTCTTTTGTTGTTCTCCCCTTTCTAGGCTAGAGTTGAAATTTCAAGTGGCTTCTGGCAGCTTTCGTAATGATGCATATTATCCAAAAGTCGTTCCTGGGCTTTGTTTCGTGTTTTTGTATTTCCCCCACTGGATCTGCTGTTAGCGTTTGTATTTGTGAATGACTGATTCCAGCAAATCCGCTAATAATATGACGTGCGTTTCATTTCTGTACGTTTCTGATTACCAGCGGATTGATACACATTCTATTTCTACTCTTTTTGGCAGTGTTTTGTTATCGGGCTTCATTGCGCACGGGCAGCTCACGTCAAAGAATCAGAGAACCGCTGTGGCAGAAATAACAACATTTTAGGAATTTATTGACTAAATTGTGAGTTTGCCGCTAAACTGTTGTTTCAGCTCACAGAGCATTATGAAAGGTAAACTCTTCCTGTAAGAAAAGGGCCTACATAGTTCAGTGAGCGAGAATCCTTTAAAGTAATCTCACTGACTTAATTATACATTATACAGGGCCAGCCAAGCTCTTCCAGCAGCGAAGGCTCACCAGGGTTCACTCTTCATAATATACAAAGAGGTCGCAGAGCTGAGACCACAACTCTCCTGTCAACTATCCCTGCAGTGAATAGACCCCAATGGTTTAAGCATGCAGTATGCGGGGCTGATCTGGCCCTTCTTGCAGGGGAAGCTGGTGAACTGAAGCTTTAACTTACCTGCAAACTCACACCTTAACGAAAAAGCCCTCCTCGTGTTCATCCGCCGTAGTCATCCTCACCGTGTATTACATGTACCGGTGTACAACTAAATGGATAGTAGTCTTTTTAACTCTTTCATCACCAGCGAGACATGCCCACTTCGCATAGAGCTAAAAATACGTCTGCTAGAAAGCATAGGAGCTGTCACTTTAATTTGGGAACTTAAAAAATGTCATGCTTCTTTATGGTGGAATGTCAATTCCTCTTTTGAGTTTCATTTAATCTAAAGGTTTCCACACTATAGACTCATTTTCATAGTCTTTCTGCGTGATGCATACAGAAACGTTTGAAGTTTTGATTCACAGGTTCTATGGCTAGAGGCGACTGAGCAAGCTGGTACATGAAAAGGAAAACTGGAGAAAAATGCTTTATTATATTCCAATCCCAACTGCTTCATAGCTAAAAGTCTATGTCAAGCCCCCATATTTGTGTCTGAAAAATACGCTGTTCTGTTATTTAATGTTATCACTAATTAATGCCGCTAATGTTGAAGTTAAATGACGTTTATAGCCAGGATTGGATTAACAATCAAATTTTAGAGTCAAAATGGGCAAGATTCAGAGTTAGCTGCTGGCTGGGGGATCCTGACATGATAACAGTCACAGAAGCAGAGAGACCCCGTGCAGGTAGGAGCTTGGTTCTGTGTTTATGGAGGTCGGTGTATATTATTATTTATTGATTCATATAGCGCCATCATATTCCGCAGCGCTGTACAATGGGTAACGAATAATAAATAACAATTTTCATTTTCAGAAATAAAAGGTAGCTTGCTCAAACAAGCATAAGATCTAGAAGTATGTGTGTATGTATTTATATAGGTATGTCTATATGAATGCATGGGGTTGTGTCTCTTAGTTATACGCGTTATGCCTTCATCAGTATAGAATATCTTTTCATGTGCTCACACAATGACTATACTGCCTGACTGCGGCATTGCCCATGAAAACTCAGGGCGGAAATATATTTTTCCCTTTTTTATTTGGGCAAATCTTTGTACCCTCCTCTAGAGGTTATCATTAATTTAAGTCTTTCTTGACTGATGACCGCTACACAACAAGACAACGCAATATGTCGGCTTTACTGTTCCCTTAAGGTATAATGTTAGTTTCTATCCTAAACACCTTGCATTGTGCAGGAAAATGAGTTGTATTTGAATCCTTGATCGTTTTCCCAGCGTGAATCATGGTTATTCAACATTTGATGTCGTGCTGTCAGTTTGTTAGTGTTGGGGAATCGTAGTACAGATGGGTTGCTGTGTTTCTGAATCCAGACTGGAAGCTGTTTACCTGCTGCAATCTGTGCAGTAATTCCCAGAACGGCTTCAAATCAGTCTGGATTCCTTCTCTTCCGAATGTTTGTCCTCCAGATGGTTAGATAGAGTAACATTTGCCACTGCATTCTAGATTCTGGTCTGTGCGGTAATGCACCCGGTGCTGGCGACCATCTCTCTGTCTCTAGTATCTATAGCCTTTCCCACAAAGTCACTGATTGCCAGGAAAAAATTATATCCCTGTTATATACAGAAACATCTAAAATATGTTAAAAGGAACTTTTGGTTAATAAATATAGATATTTGATTTTCAGTATCTCGGCTGGGACAGTTCCCCTTCTACTATATAGTATACAGAACACTTCTTTCAGGAGAACCATTCCAGCCAAAACTTCTATTTGGTGGTTGTATCTATATCCCGAGAGGTCAGAAGTCTCCGTTGTTTCTGTTTTCTAGGTCACTGTATTATCGGCATGCGATCACACTGCATGTTCCCTTCCTACTGTGGGATGCAGCACTAGATCGGTCCTCTAGATGGCCATGTCTAGCTTCGTAATGATGGAGATACGTCCTCATGCTCTCTATATATACAGTAATGTAATTTACTGTTTCTCTATAAAATGTTGTTTCTTGTATGTTGAAACGATCTCCTTAAGATTAGAACATTGTAACATCCATATAGATATGAACATATTTGATGACTTGGACCCCATCTCACATCAGTAATCAGGGCATGTGTTCTGTCCAGTTGAGTAGATAAACACGTTGTTATGTGATCTGGTACAGAGCCGCTGTAATGTTGGAATGTTATATGCACCCTCCAGTAAATTCCAGCGAGCGGGAAAAGGAAATCTTCTGAAGTGTTTATATTTTGTGGTTACAATGCTCGTCTCTCATGATAGTAGGTGGAGAGAGCCAAACAACACCCTCCTGTCCCAGGAGATCCTGGGAAGCAGGGCTTTCCCCACAGCCTCCAGGTCAAACCCAGACAGTCCCTAAATATTATGACATCCATTATCTACCAACATTTACTCGAATTCTTCTTCCTGATTTGCTGGTGATTTCAAATGAAACATGCTTTTTCTGGGAAAGCCTTCCTTGGACTGGGTATTAGTGTGTGTGTGTGTATATGTGTGTATATATGTGTATATACATACTATATGGACAAAAGTATATGGGACACGTGACCATTACACCAGCAGGGACTTTAATGACATCACATTCTAAAAAGGAAGTTGGTCCCCTTTTGCAGCCATAACAGCTTCCACTCTTCTGGGACGGGTTTCCACAAGATTTTGGGAAGTTTCTGTGAGAATTTTTGCCCATTCATCTAGTAGAGCGTTTGTGAGGTCAGGCACTGATGTTGGACGAGACGCCCGGCTCACAATCTCTGTTTCAGTTAATCCCAAAGGGGTTCGATGGGGTTGAGGTCAGAGCTCTTAAACCAGCATATACTATGCGAGGTGAGATATTATTACGTATGAGAAAAATGCACTTCCAGAATTTGCTTTCATAGTGAAGTTTCCGCTCCTATAAGAAGAATATTTGGCTTTATTGCTATATAGGGTGTATATTACCATCTTCGTGCTTTTCAGTTCTGGACATCCATGGGTTCTCACATGCCATGTGTTTGAATAGTATCATTAAGAGCTTGGAAATGGTAATGAATCAGTCATAATGCATCATTAAATCAAAAGTAAAAGGCACATGTTTTAAACTAATCTTTTATTCTCGTCATAACTCCAAATGCCACCTTTTCACAGCTTAATAAGTAGTTCTTACAATTTTTTTCCATCTTTATAAATGAATGTCAATCACGCAGCAGTCACATATATTAAAGAGCAATTTCTCTCCAAATTCTTTTGTAACCCCAAATGCAAGCTGAGTTCTTGAACACAATGTATTATTTCATACATGTTTTTTTATATAATCTACTATATGAAATAAAGATATATATATTGTGTATAAATAGATATAAATATGTTTTTGTTCTAACCTATAGAAATGACAAGTTCTAAATGCTAATGCATGTGCTGTATATTCCACTCATGAGAATCATCTTGCCGTCTAATGACTACCTGTGTGGGTCTTCCTGATCAGACAGCCCCACGCAATTGCTGATCATGATGAACTCTACAAGGGCTTTTGAATGTTCCAAATCGTGATGGAATTAATTAATGAAGACTTGGCACCTTCTAGAATTCAAGTTCAGTATTAGATCTTTTGTCAAATAACATTTAATTTATTATTGCAAAAGTCAGCCTTATGCCTTTGAGCACCCTTACGTCTCCTAAAATAAATTAACCATGAAAATGAGGTAATCTTGAGTGCCTCCAGTAAGCTGAGTTTTAGGAAGGTGATGGACTCGTGAACGTTGGGGTAAATCACCAGGTGCTACTAAACTTGCCCTTATACCCAGCTTGCTGTTCTGTTTCCAAGCGAAAACCCCTCTCTGAGACATTTCAGTGCTCCATATCAACGTTTCATGGCTCATTAGATACAATCCAGACACAAAAATGGAAGACTGTCTTGACTGTAGATGGGCAACATTTACGTAGCTAGCCCACGGACGAGTCCCTACTATGAAGAGTCACAAACCTTAAATCTCTCATTAAGCACATCGGACTTACTCCAAGGCTGCCATCACACTGAGTGCTGGGATATGACATCATATCCAGACACCTCTCTTTTATCTGCCTTCAAGGATTCGTTTCAGAGATTACCAGATCTAGAAAATGGACCTTTTCGGTGTCTTTAACTCTTAACATCAGCCTCCTCTCCTAATGTACACTGATTTCCATACGCAGCGTAAATGACTTAGTTTGAATTAGCGGTATTATGACTTGTTTCCTATTTGTTGGGGACGAGGACTAGCTGGACGTGTATGCCAATCACTTTATTCTATTTTAGTGCTTTAACAGCTGGAGTCATTGACACTTTTAGCATCAATGCATGTATTGACACTTAACTGACACCGCCAAGCTGAGACAAGCTGCTGTCTTGGCTCCAGTAACTCATTGCATATCTTCTCAATGTCAAAAGTATTGTGCTGCAGTTAGACTGTAAAAAAAGGGGGGAAACTGGCAAAAAAATTCAAATAGAGTTAAGAAGTGATTTTATTTAACCAAAGTTTGCTCTTATAAAAGACACAATGGAACTTAAAGCAAAACATAATATATTCCAGCGAATAGTCTGATGTCCACCACAGCTAGAACGAGGTATATTCCAGCAAACAGTCTGATGTTCACCACAGCTAGAACGTGCTATATTCCAGCAATAGTCTGATGTCCACCACAGCTAGAACGTGCTATATTCCAGCGATCAGTCTGATGTCCACCACAGCTAGAACGTGCTATATTCCAGCGATCAGTCTGATGTCCACCACAGCTAGAACGTGCTATATTCCAGCGATCAGTCTGATGTCCACCACAGCTAGAACGAGCTATATTCCAGAAAATAGTCTGATGTCCACCACAGCTAGAACGTGCAAGGAAATGGTTGCATTTCTAGATCAGCGGAGTCATACATATTGACCCAAGGACTGATTTGACCCATTAGTAGACACGGTAGTTGTCCAGATCATTGGTTGTTTAATTTTTTTGCGTCCAAGTATTTTTTATACCTCTCTCTGCTGGTTTCTACGTTCATGCAAATGAACAAATTGGTAATCAAGTTTAATATCGGGTGATTTGATAATAGTTGAAATTCAGAAGGAACTTTCACATTTCGGTCTATCACCAATCATTATACCAAGATTTATATTCAACATTCCTTGGACTATTACTTTTATTTTCAGTTGTGCTCCCATCTTACTGCCCAATCTCATGTTTTAAATTGCGGATTGGCGTAAAATATTTTTGTGGGAACGACGAGGTTATAACCAATCTATATCGGTAGAGACTCATGCGCAGTCTGGTAAAACGATGCTGGTAGAGTCCAGGAAGTGCGCCACAACTTCCTGCTCCGCCTCCTAGTTGGATTAACACACAGCGTGGCCAGAGGGATCATGGGAAATTATGGAAAATGTGCAAATTGGACATTGGTGGAACATATGATGATGTCAGAAATGAATATATATATATATAGGTAGATAGATAACATAAATAATAATAAAGCACAAACAATAGATTATTTTAAAGATGGATTTAGTTTTATCTCAGATGTTAAACATCCTCTTTAAATTAATTATTTTATGTATAAGGCCGTTAAAAACCCCTGAGCCCCGCACCGTTACAATACATTGCATTTTATTACTCGCATGTATTGTTCATACTCTCACTTATACTTACACTGTTACATAGGGAATTGTCTGCGGTCACCCATGCGCAACCAGCATATTGTGTCGCTGAAAGAGCTTCTGTAACGGGAGCCCTGAACCATCACAATACGGCGATTGTCTGCCTGCCTGCCTTCACCTTAACTCTCCACATGTCTGCCAGTAGCATTTGGAACGTATTTATTTTATAAATGGCTGACGTACTCGATATTGTAAAACGTCCTGCCTTACGAAGCTAAAGCTTCAATGTCCTGCGTTTGAAATCCTAGTTTAGAAATTTTCTGGCCGACAAGAAGTTAAATAATTTGTGGTCTTTCATTAGCTTTAGAGAGTGTGGCACATTTGGGTTAATTTAGTAATAAACAACTACATTTAGTATGTTTGGGTAGATATGGGCTTATTAATACACGTATGTGTAAACGGGTGTCCCTTAGTGTTTTTCCATGTGATTTACATAGAAACATAACATAGAATGCGATGGCAGATAAGAACCATTCGGCCCATCTCGTCTGCCCATTTTTCCTGATGTAAGGGGTTCAAACCCCTATCAGCCTTAGATCACTGTATTAACCTCCACCACTTCTGCTGGAAGACTTTTCCATTTATCTACTACCCTCTCAGTAAAGTAGAACTCACTTACATTAAGTTTGCCTGTAGAATACCCAGTGTTCGGTGCGGTTGAGTGTCGCCGTTTCAGATGATCTACCCAACCAGCCTGTGCTCCTCACCGCCTGCAAAAGCCGGACAGTGGTGCAGCTACTTGGGACAGAAGGACACTTCCCAAATAAAATCAGGACAGTCCTGCCAGAACTGGGACTGTTGGGAGGTATCCTTTACCGTTATATGTAGGACTTCCATGGACACAATAGTTATGCAACGACTGTGCATAATTTGTTAAAAGATTTTCCGACTCTTAACTTGCTCCTTACCGGAGTTTAATCCCTTTTTAAAGAGGATAAATATTCTGATCTTAAAAAAAGAAAGTTAATTTTAATTTTATACATGAGTTTGTCTTTCAGTAACAATGCAAAGGCAGACATAGAACAGGGTTCTTATAATTAACCCCTTACTACTTACCATACATCTCACATAAAGAAGTTTTTATTATTTTTATTTTACTGTATAATTAACAATTTTGCCAACTACCATTAAAATGAATGTATTTGGGGAAAAAGTGATGTTTCTTGGTTAGGTATTGACTTGAAATCTTCTATTCATGTATTATTTTGTGCTTATATTTTCCTTTCTGTGGGATACCCCCGTAATAATGTCTATATGTAAAACCAGGGTCAGGAAGTCACTTTTGTACAAATGTACACTTGCGACTGCTGTGTATTCGACAAGAAGTCACACCTCAGCTAATTTGAAGGCAGATTCGACTCTGGTTTGGAAGCCTGAGGATAGTAATTTGAATAATGCATGAGTGTCTGGTGCGTTCTTCCATTAGCCGGCTAGATCGTAATGTTAACATGTTCTGAATTTTAAGTAATCGTGTACAAAAATAGAACTTGTGGCTCTTCGTGGGGCTAAACTGCGTATAAGAAAAGTTACATATGTGTGTTCATTAATGAATGAAGATCATCGTATCTCGTTTGGTGCGACCGGTCAATGCCACCATATTGACCTTTCCTCCTCGATCACCTGGTCTTTCCCAAGCTGTAACCCTGATCAATAAAAGGAATACTAGCTGAGGAGATTAATAAAGAGATGTCTGGCTGAGAGTGATTTAATAGTACATATACTATATAGGGGATAGTACATATACTATATAGGGGATAGTACATATACTATATAGGGGATAGTTCATATACTATATAGGGGATAGTACATATACTATATAGGGGATAGTACATATACTATATAGGGGATAGTTCATATACTATATAGGGGATAATACATATACTATATAGGGGATAGTACATATACTATATAGGGGATAGTACATATACTATATAGGGGATAGTACATATACTATATAGGGGATAGCAGATATACTATATAGGGGATAGTTCATATACTATATAGGGGATAGTACATATACTATATAGGGGATAGTACATATACACTTTTCAAGTAGATAAATCATTTAAGGGACAGTAATGACTAGTAATTGTTTGCCTCGCTCACGCAATCCTCTAAACAAATGGATTTCCACTTCTACTTTTAGATTATGACCTCTTTTTCCTCTAACATTTCTCCTCCTTTGAAATAAACTTCCCTCCTCTACTTGGTAAATCCTTTTAAGTATTTCAATGATCTCCTCTTTCTCTTATGGTACCCAGACAGTCATGGCCTTATTAGTGGCACCATATTGGTGCGTGTGTATATGTGTATGTATGTATATGCATACATATATATATATATATATATATATATACATATTATATATATATATATATAACAGTTTAATCTCAATTATTGAGATATCTTGATATATTATATATATATATATATATATATATATATATATATACTGTGACAGATCTACGTTCACAAAGAAGAAACAAAGGCAAATACAGTTTTGTTTTATATTTCAATGCTTGCGACGTTACAGTTTGAGCTACGGTTTAACTTGAAAATTCCTATTTGCAAGTTAATGAATTATTTTGCATGGTGTATATATATAAAAGTACAATGTTTACATTTTATCACAGGGAATTAATGTGATTTTGCCCAATAAAAGTGACTTATATTTTATTAGATATTACAACATGATTTGATATTGGTTACTAAAAAAACTCAAACAAACATAAACCAAATTGATAATTTTGCAATGTCATACTTTCCAAAACAATGTATTACTTTTATTTCAAGGTGATTATCTTTCAAATAAATTGTGGTTTAACGTTAACGCAGACAAGATAAAGGTTCTATTGTTGTGTTCCGTACCGTTAGCACCCTGTATATAATTGTTATATATATAACTTATTACTGAATGTGTTTGTTTTTTACAGTTCATTATATTCACAAACTCTTTAATAACTTGCGTGAACTATCATTGAGTCCTATTGTAAAGCACAATACTTAAGCCTAGTGTTATGGAAGCCAGCCTGAGTTTAAACCGCGGTCTGCTTAGTTGAGTTATGGCGGCTCGTAGGCCAGCGTCTCTTCTTCCAGTACAATTCCTATCATCCTTACTATCTAAGCTATATCAGCTGAGGAGTTTAGTGCATCTCCAGTGTAATTATTTGTGGTCAACATCAAATAAGCATCAAATAAGCCCTTTTCTGCATTAATTATTCTTAAAAAAAAATTATTCTTAAAATGTGATCTCATCTACGTCTAAGCCACCAGTATAGACAAACAATGCCCTGCCCCATTTAAGTCTGTTTAGGACTACCGTGTTTCCCCGATAGTAAGACACCCCCGATTGTAAGACGTATCGGGAGTTTCAGAGGGGTCAGCTAATATAAGCCGTACCCCGAAAGTAAGACATATGTCTTACTTTCGGGGAAACACGGGGGATTTGCCGGGTCCGCCACTCTAAGGGGCCGGGAAGTCCCCACCAAGGCCGGCCTTACGTGTCTGCGGCCGCACAGGATTTAAATTAAAACATCGGGGTTTTTTTTTAACTTTATTTAACATCCTCCATGTTAAATAAAGTTAAAAAAAACTTTATTTAACATGGAGGATGTTAAATAAAGTTTTTTTAACTTTATTTAACATGGAGGATGTTAAATAAAGTTGAAAAAAACCCCCGATGTTTTTATTTAAACCCTGTGCGGCCGCAGACCCCTAAGGCCGGCCCCTTAGAGCAGGGCCGACCTTTGGGGTGTGCGACCGCACAGGGCGCCACACTCCAGGGGGTGCCAACCTGCGGCACCCGGCACCCCTCCAGAGACCGACAGTAATGTCCGCCGCTGGAGGAGCAGGCTCGCAAGGGAGCGGTATCGGAGGTCTTTAACAGACCTCCGGCTCCCTTGAGTGATTTTAAGCCGGGTTCAACCCGGCTTAAAATCACTCAAGGGAGCCGGAGGTCTGTTAATGACCTCCGATACCGCTCCCTTGTGATCTGCGCGGCAACAGCTGTTGTGCGCCGGGGTTTCTTGTCAGATCCCGGCGCACAACACTGAAGCCGCGCCCACCGCTGTCCGTGCCCTCTGACCCGGAAGGAGACAAGAACTGAAGAAGAGGAGCGAAGAGGAGGAAAAGAAGCTGAAAGAAGAAAGGAAAGGTAGGAAAGCATTAAGTGAGAGTGGATTGGTGTATGTGTGTGTGGATTGGTGTATGTGTGTGTGGATTGGTGTATGTGTGTGTGGATTGGTGTATATGTGTGTGGATTGGTGTATATGTGTGTGGATTGGTGTATATGTGTGTGGATTGGTATATGTGTGGATTAGTGTATATGTGTGTGGATTTGTGTATACGTGTGGATTGGTGTATGTGTGTGGATTGGTATACGTGTGGATTGGTAGGTGTGTTGATTGGTAAGTGTGTGAGAGTGATGGGTGTTATGCTGTACCATTTCCAATGTCTTTTTCATGATCTAATTATGCTCTAAAAGTACATCATAACTCCCATCACTCTCAATTTTTTCCCAATATAAGACATACCCCGAAAGTAAGACATAGTGGGGCTTTTAGGGATAAAAAGAAAGTAAGACACTGTCTTACTTTCGGGGAAACACGGTAGCACTGCCCCTAAGCATGGCTATTCCTTTCATCTTATTGAGGGCCAATGTATAGGTAAAATGGTAGGCTGTGGAATGCAGGGGTCTCATTAGCCACACAAGATCTGTGACCCAATCTATAAGGATTAACCACAGAACCATATACAAAAACAGTATATGTCCCTAGCACATACATAGTATCGAGATCACTCACATGCCCCATACATACATTCAACATCCTATAGGTACACACAATACATCCCATAAACCCACATTATTGTTGGAGGTAGAGCCCCCTGTACCCAATATACTGTCTTGTCTGTCTTCTATTCTCGCCTTTGACCTTTCTTTAATAAATTTGAGCTTCACTCGGAGTACAATAAAGGGCAAATGGCTATTATTAATTCAAACGTGTATTATTTATTATAGCCAAGGAGTTTTTTTTTTTTTTTTTTGTTTTTTTTTACAAAATTGTGAACTAATCCATATTAGTGTTAAATAATTTTATTAAATCTTCAAGTGCTACACACAGCAATGACTTTCATATCCCTTTTGGCACCGGAAGGGTTAAACCGGAGACTCTTTTGCTGCTATTCTCTGATGCCTTACAGCAGCGAAAATACTGTGCACAGTAATTAACTTGACATTTGTTCAGAGTACCTTCCTAAATTAGATGAATACTACCGAGGAATACAAATACATTTTATTATGGTTTCTTAATCATTCTAGGTGAGCAGTAGAACACAATGATATCTCAACAAATCACGCTTGAAAGTTGCTCGTTGCTTCACTGGTAGATATGGGATCAAATGTGTGTTTCCCAGAGATGATTGTTGAGTGTCTGTAGTAATGGAGAACAGGTTATCTTGCGTGCCCATGTGTCTGTTACATACATGTATATTGTTGTAATCTAGACGTCATGTCATTAATATTTTCAGATCCGTTTTGTCTCAGATGTGCTATTCTCCATATCATGTGTAGGGATTTCAGAGTAGTTTTTGTAGTTGCCTCAATCCGAGGTGGAAACTTGTTGTCCACTACTGCTTCTAGGTTCCCTGTTGAGATGGGGGTAGAGCAGACGTGGGGGGCTTCCTATGTTGGGGAGTTCTGCTGCTTGTTGGGATGTAGTGCTTGATAGGCGAGATTTAGATTCAAGCTCCATCAGTTCGGTTTGATCTGGGTTGAGTTGCGGTAGGTTAGTCGTCATCCAGTCCTGAATGTCTGTGAGGAATGGTGTGATGACATTGGTGTGCTTTCTGCGCTGCTCTGATGCTCCAAGGTATATCCATGTGTTATACAAAGAAGTCCTCTTGATCGGATGAGGTCTGGGAGAGGTATATCATGTCCAGAATCTGTCACTTCTGTGAGGTCTTTGATCAACTCGGTGCCAGTTAGGAACCAAAATTCAGCCTGGGTACTGAGCCTAATCCTTTTACCCCAAATATGCAACCTCTAGTTGTAGGTTCCTAGCGTGAGCTGGGCAGAGGTAAAAAGGTGTGCTGGTACATATACAACCAATGCTCTCTTCTTTAGGAGTTTGAGAGTTTAGTTGGCCAACATGATCACAGGATGACTTGTAGAGTCCTGTAAGATTTCAGTACCTTGGAGGTCCTTCTCGGAATGGTATTTGTTGACTAAAAGCAACAGTATTTGCGTAAAATCCTTGTGTTTTCTTGTATTGCCTTTAACTATTTCTGACAGCTTTAAATAATATGTAATCTGTGATTCGTGTCAATCAACCATCATCAGGTACTGCCATTTTTATATTTATGGTACAACTCAGTGTGAGACATTATACACAGTTTAATTGATGTTATCTAAGCAGCTGATTAATTACAATTAGACGCCACATAAAATAATCTGCAACACACTCAAGTGGTTTATCGAGTGTTAAAGTTTTCCACTTCATTGCCTGTAAGTGTTTAAAATGCTTGTGTAATTTGTGGTTCTAATTTCTATAGCTATACTAATTTTTCCGAGTAATATCTTCTTGTTTTGGCTTAAACTTTCTCCAGGTGCAGTATTAATCACGGTTCTTACAGATGCAATTTTAATTTCTGAGAACCACAAATACTTCAGACATCTATCACATCTGTAAAGAATTTTCTGTTTAGGTCATTAGCTGCGTTCTTCCAAGGTCATAACAAGTGACATGCTATTTAACGGTGCCTTCTTTTATACATTTGTGGCCAACAAATTGTAAGGAAAAACCCTAACTTACCTTAATTAATTAAACAGAACTCGGCATACATGTATTTGGAAGTTTGAATAGACAGCATTTTCTCACAAAAGTCTTTAATTAAAAATGATTTCCTGGCTGCCATGATACTGATAGACAGTCTTCCACGCAGCCGCTCTGTCAGCAGTCGGAGTCCTCACTCCTCATATTCATGGACGAGTCGTTCAAACATGGAGCACCATCATACAACACCATAGCCAACCCTAGCGGAATGGTTCCTGAACGATTTCAAAAGAGTTCTCTAATAGCTTTGTATCCAGAGAGAGAAACTGGGAGCCCATGGCTGTGATCTTTAAAGATCCATAATGACTTAACTCAAGGCCACTCACAGACGTTGGTAGATGCTCTGAGAATGGTGGCTTTGGTGGACAGCCTTGTAGTGATTATGAAATGAAACGGGAGCCCGCAGGTTTCCAGAATGTTATAATAATTGATTGTGAATAGAACAACAGACTAGACTTCTGTAGAGTTGACAATGGAATCCCTTATCGAACCTTGTCTCTGATGGGAACGCAGTGCATTGGCACAACGTTTTGGCCCAAGAAAATGTAACACGATTGATGACAGAAGAAAACATGGAGAGCAAGGCTTTAAGTATTACCCTTCGTTTATTTATAGTTAATTAACGAGGCATTTGTATTCTTACCTCATTGTGTCTTGTTTGCAGATTGATCCACACGTTGGGCCTTAATTGTTGTTTATTTTTTAAAATAATTTCTTAATTTACAGCATGTAGAAATACAATAGAACAAGCACAGGCAAAATATCATCACATTTCATAAGCCAAAAATCCAAATCTCTCCAATACTTAGTGTAATGTAATGTCTGTCTATTACTGAGAAGAGATAGAAAGGAAAACAATCTAAAATTTCTCACACACATTCCCACCAGACGCAGAAAAAAGGCCTTAATTGGTTTCAACAGAGATAAAAAAAAAAATTAAAAAGTAGTTTATAATTAACCCTTGCATTGTGGCAACAGAATAAAATGTTTATTAATAACCCTTTCAAAGCTGGTATCTATTTAATTTTTAGCCAAGCCCTACATGAACCACTAAATATGAAACCAAACTATTCCTCGATATTGGGTTTCCAGTCAGAATTTCCAGCACTGGTATTTATTAACTTTTTTTTATTAACTTTTTTTACTTGGGGATTTTTTTTTGGAATTATTATTTTAATTATTATTTACAAATTAATTGCTCACTCATGTATGCAAAATGGCGAAAACACCAATTTGATGATGTACGTTTTAAAATGTAAAGGTTGTTTTAGGTTTTAACCTTCTTGTTTAGTGTCAGTTTCAATTCATATCAAGGGGATCTGGACAGCTAGGTTAGCTTAATTGAACCTAATTGTTCCATTACTTTCATCTCAATTGGCTGCCTGGAGGTTTGCTTTGATCTGCCTTGACAAGCATTTAAATAACGTTTGTTGTGAAGTCTTTCCGAGTTACGTGTTCTAAGCGTGTTGGTGTGAGTGAGCAGTTAGCGTTTATTTCTTTGTGCCAATGGAGTGGAATTGCTTACTAGTTTGTATGGTCTTTATTTTGCATTATACTGGATTTTGGAAGGGTCATTGGATCAAGCACACTGTACCGATAAGAAAGTCAAGCTGTCCTTTTATTATTATTATTATTATTATTATCTTTATCTTTTATCTATATAGCTCCTACAATTTACGCAGCTCTTCTTACAATACATATATTCAAGTATGACAAGACTAGACAGTCTCATCGCTTTGTGTTTGTTACTCATAAACAGACCTCAGGATCTATGATAACTCCGTACCTTAATACTAACTCAATGCATTATGTATCTTATGACTGTCCCCCATGGAACAAATTCCAAAATATTGCCAGACATAATGAACTTACTGTAGCAAATACTTAGAAAGAAAATAATAATTGCTCCCCAATAGAGTTCATGCACCATATGTGATTAATTTGACTGTTACCATCTGTCTCGGTCTAGAATATCTGTTTGGCTGCCTTGCAGGACTTCCACATCCATGTCTTTGTACCGGGGATTGCACTATTGGGATCTCTGGGGTGATTGCACCATAGAACTGTCATATCGCTTAGGGGCAGAACGAGACGTTTGGAATGTCACAGTAACAGTCGTTTAAATTATAACGTATTTAAGGAAGCACTTCGTTAAATCCTAATACAGAATAACACTTGTCAATGTTTTACTGCGCCGCTTTGTTACTGTCTGAAAAGACCACACGGAATTACAATGCCTGTATATCTTGGTTATCTTATAGTTTTAGATGAGGCCATAAAATTACCCTTGGGGTTCATTTCCTTATATTGTAGCTTGGCCCGATAACAGACTGACAGGCAAAAATATATTTTAAAAAAAACTATATACCTATGCACTATAAGGACAAAAGTATTGGGACACCTGACCATTACACGAACAGGGACTTTATAACATGGCATTCTAAATACATAGACATTAAAATGTAGTCGGTCTTCATTGCCCCCACTCTTCCCCTGGACCTTGCTTTGTGCACCATTATATGGACAAAAGTATCCATACTTATGGACATAATCAGGTTTTTGGCCCCTTATTTCCACTGAAGGAAAACCCTAATACGTCAGCATATCAAGACATTTTGGACAATGCTATGCTTCCAACTATGTGGGGGCAGTTTGGGGAAGACCCTTTTCTATTCCAGCATGTCTGTGCCCCAGTTCACAAACCAAGCTCCATAAAGACATGGCTGGATGGGTTTGGTGAGGAAGAACTTGACCTGCGACACAGAGCCCTGACCTCAACCCCACCGAACACCTTTGGGATGAGCTGGAACGGAGATTGCACAGAATGCACTCTATTGATTTCAACTGCAGTGATATATATATATATATATATATATATATATATATATATACATACACAATATAATGCATCTTTTACATATCTATGTCTCCAATAATTCAGCAGTCCTGGTATCTTACAGTCACCAGCTTTTATGTTCTTCTCTCTTGGTTCAGCGATAATCAATAAAATTTAAACCTGTTGGCTTCTTGTTTTATTCCTTGCTGTAGCAAAACTCTCCCTTGAAAGGGAGCTAATTCCGTGCCGTCTTTATCTGTCCCCAGTGCAACGATTAAGTGACTGAGATGTCGCTGCTTTTAGCTAATTCTGCATGTGAGATGTGACAGCCGGCATGTGGGACTCAAGTATCCAGTAACCATCTCCTCTTCTTTCATTGTTTTTGGAAACATCCGCAGTTGATCATTTGTCCAATTCTGCTTAATAAAAAAAGAGAGCCTATAAAATTCTACAAAGCTGCATTCATTTATGACGTTCACTTTGTATTAAGTGGCACACAAGAGAGTTTCCTGTCAAAGTCACAAAAATATGCATTTAATAATTATATATTATGTCGAACAGAAGGGAAACGTTGACATCCGGTTTCAATTGAATGCTTGTTATCGTTGGACCAGAATTTGTCACAGGGGTTAAAATGACACGAGTTGGTAACACTGGCCTGGCAGAACATAAACTCCAATACAACAGGCGCTGCTTCGTTTCAATCCAGAGCAAAAGGCAGCAAGGCCCTGTAGAAAACTTCCAGCCACTAAGGCCAGAGGACACAAAAAATCCAGAAAGCCTGACACACGTGGACATTCTGCATAGAAGCCCCTCAGATAAGGAGGTCCATCTAAAATAACGGAAAATGAGGTTCAAACTAAGAGATGTAATATAAATCTTAACATGCTGACTTGTCTCATAAAGTACTGTATATTATTGTGATGTAGCACTGATATATTTAGGTCTGTTCCTTTACCCTCTGATGGGATTCCCAACAATTAATGGAAACCCCGGTCAAATGACTACTGAAATCAGTCCCTGGGGTGTCACAACCATGATCGGAGTCCTCAACTTTTTTACTTTCCTTGGATCAGCCTAATTTGTAGGATTGGGGTGCCATCGGGATTCTTAAAGGGGCACCAAGAGCGCATCCTACTTTCCCGAAAAGTGAGACTCTACACGATCAAATATAGAATATTGTTTGTAGCTGTAAAGTTATGAGAGTTCTAAAAGAACGGTCACATGCGTATAACGGCATATATTCGCTATACTGCAAGGTATACTATCTTAGAATCTTTGTTAGAATCCCTTTATATCAGTTAAAATAATACATACAGCATTCTTTTCAAACCTCCAGTTATTTCCATTTTGTCACGTATGGATGTACACCTGATGTGAGCTTTTTATGGGCTCCAAGGTTCTTTAAAATTACAATAATATAACCTCACAGAAATTATTTACATTAAGAGATATTACTAGGCATCCTTCCAGATGTTCCAGATCTATAAATGCACAGCCTGAGAGATGTAGTTCTTGACAAGCAACTTGACGGCTACCCTTGATAAGACCCCAACAAGGAAGTTCACTATTCTAGGAAACGAGATGATTATGCATACAATATCTGACAAATAATGTTTCATGTTTGCAGCAAACTGCATCCAGAGAATGAGGAGGACTCCGCCACTGGATGAGCTTCAGCCCCCACCGTACCAAGATGACAGCGGCTCTCTCCACCTTTCCTGCACTCCTTCTGATATCGGGGACAGTAAATGTGAACTTTCTCATTGTAGCAACAGTCCCAGGTACTCGTACAATAAGTGCCCAAGTGAGGGAAGCACAGGGCACGAGGTTGAAAGCTTCCAGAACAAAGTATATGAAGAGGATGTACCAAGTGACAGCACGGCTGTTCTAAGCCCAGAGGTAGGTCCCGTACGTAGATGATTAGAGGGTGATGGCGGAAAAGAACCAAATGGGAGTCCATACTGATCTATTAAAGTCATGAGCCATAGTATGATTCTACTCAACACTAGCTGAAACTAGTTAATAGCAAAATCACAACTTTGCCAAGCTGTAGTACCAGATAATGTAATATGTGTGGCCTTTCCCATGGGGGTTGTCTTCTATACTCTTTCGCTCTTTCCATTTCTTTTGACAAAGGTTCAAAGTTGTAATGTGTTAGTCATGGAAACATATCTGCTTACATTCTTCTCATTTTTACCTTTGACGTATAATCTCGTTTTAGCGTTATTTCTCCATCCTGCATCTGTAGACACTGTTGCATTGAGTCAGAGATGCCCCTGTCGACCTGCTGGGCCACCATTTAGCAAATTCGCCCAAGCTCTACAGACTCTGCTTTCCAGGACATATCCCGCTCAGTCCCAGGTTGCTTCCGCGCCTCCCGCTCAGCCTGAACCTGTGTTAATCTAGTCTTTACGTCTGCCTCATCCTCCTCGTTATGGGGGAGATCCAGCTGACTATAGAGGTTTCCTGAACCAATGCTCTATCCAACGTCTCATCACCGCTTTCCCACCGACAGGGCTGGAGCGGGGTACATCATTTCCCTGTTAACTGACTGGGGCTTGGCTTTTGTGTCTCCATTATGGAAAGGAACTGTTCTGCTTGTTTAATAGCTATTCAGACTTGGCTCTGATGCTCTGGTCCCTGTTCTGGTTCCTACTCCAGTTCCAGTTTCTGCCACTGGGTTCCAGTCCTCCCGTCATATTCGTTACACCGACACACTCGTTATAAAGACAAAAGAATGAAACCATTCACAATAATTTTTAATATCCCATTAATTCTATATTTTTCCAGCTGTAGAAGCAACAGGTTTGGAGGAGAAAATGTCTTTCTGAGGATATTTCTTTCTTGAGGACAGTGTCTGGAAGGGGCTAACTGTGTTAAAACGTAAAAAAAACAGTATATTAAACTTCTCTTTGCGTTAACTTCTCTAAACTAATCTTATTATCTGACCAGAGATGCCTACAAAAACATATCACGAAGGACACCAACGCAGTCCTGTAGTGTACATTTTTTTTAATTTGGAGTTTCAAATGAATTTATGATTTTTGTTCCATTTAATTTAGTAAATATTCAGTAAAAGAAGCTATCTGGTCTTTTTCTCTACCACACTGTAACCTGTGAAATGGCTCCTTAGTATTTACTTTCACTCTCATACTTTTTAAAAAAAATAATAATTTCCCATTAATTTACCCTCGCTGTTCCACCGCACGGTGCCGGATCCTTCCCGATATCCCAAGTGACGTCGAATGTCCTGAGGCGAATAACACTAATTCAGAGTCTGCTTCCCAGTCAGTCCTGACAGCTTCTTAGCTGAGGGAGAACGGATCTAATGTATTCTATGAGCCTCCATCTTTTCTTAAGATGCACAATCAGGTCATTATTATTTTGAGGATACGCACCGATATTTTATCTAATAAACCGTATATTCCTAATCTTCGTCTTAATTGCAAACCTCTAAATAATAAGCTTTAATTAATCACTCATATTTCATGAATGTCCCCAAACTCTCCATTTGCTAAAAGATCGGGGAATAAATCATTTCACTTTATTTTTTATTTTTTTTCCAGGATATGTCAGCCAGAGGATCATCTTCACAGCTTCCTAAATCTTTTGATCAGGAGCCAGTAGCTAAATACGGCACGTTGGATGTAACTTTTGACTATGATTCACAAGAACAGAAACTTCTTGTGACGGTGACAGCTGTCACCGACTTGCCCACACACAGCAGGGCTGGGAATAGCAGCTCCTGGCAAGTCCACCTTGTACTCCTACCTGTGAAAAAGCAGAGGGCCAAGACTGCTCTCCAGAGGGGGCCTAATCCGACGTTCACAGAGACCTTCAGGTTTAATCACATCGAGTCTGAGATGATTGCAAATTACGCGGTGCGGTTTCGACTGTATCTAGTGCGGCGGATGAAGAAAGAAAGGGTGGTTGGGGAAAAAGTGTTTTACTTAACAAAGTTGAATCTCCAAGGGAAGCTGTCCATTCCGGTGGTGTTAGAGCCAGCGTACAATTTATCTGTGAGTATTAAATAGAAACGCAAAACACATCAATGGCCGTTAAATCTTTTTCTCACGTCCTAGCCTTAAATGTGCTTTTCCACCTGCTCCTGGCTTTAATGCTTAGAACTAAACCAATAATTCCTCGCACTGTTGATTGCTGAAATCCTTTCATGGATATAATTCTTTAATCTTGTAAAATGTTGTCTCATTCATGTTTTTGCTGGGAACTCTTAATTGTCACATGACACA
Organism: Spea bombifrons; assembly: GCF_027358695.1. Lineage (NCBI taxonomy): Eukaryota > Metazoa > Chordata > Amphibia > Anura > Pelobatidae > Spea > Spea bombifrons. The sequence continues at coordinate 10,500,550 of NC_071089.1, read as the reverse complement.
AAATCAAGCACAGATTGTACAGGTGACTATGAGGGATACACCGGTTTCTTTTGGAAATTGAAAAGTTTTTTATAATTATATTTCATACCATCCAAATCTTGTTACCTGATGGTGATATATATATATACTGTATATATATATATAGTCATACCTGGGACCTCTCCAGTTTTGCTCCGGAGTCTCGGGGTGAAGTGCTGCTTCCCCGCATCTCCGGGTGAGTTTATTTACTCCTCATCCTTTTCCACCTACCCTCCCGGTTTCTTCCCGTTAAAGCATTTTTGGGGCTGTTTCTACCCTATGTGCTGCTAGCCCCGCTCTCGCACACAACTAGCCCAACCGCTACATGCAGCCAGCTCGGCCCCTACGCAAAGCTGATCCCCCAGAAGAGGGAGAGCCGCGGAGGTTCCCAGGTATGTGTATAGGAACTGGAAGATGGAGTCATTGCTTTTGTGAAGTGTTGGCTCGTACCTGCTCCTGACATTGTCCGTCTGTGTGCGTATAATGTCTTGTATCTGTGTGTACCCAGCCTGCGGCACTTTCTCCGACACGCAGTATGTATCACAATCATACACTTTATTTAACACACAAGATGGACTGGTACAGAAAGAAAAGAGGGCCCTGTCCTTGTGAGCTTACAATCTGTTAAGGAGGGTGAGGAGGGAATGAGACAGAAGACAAGAGACTGCTTGGGTGACGGTGGGTTGATTTCGGCGAGAGCCATGTTGAGAAGTTGGTGGCCTGGAGATCTCAAAGTTGACGAAACATAAAGTTAGAATAAGTTGGGTAGAGCCGGACAGAACAGGGTAGGGAATTCCAGAAAATATGCACAAGAAAGGTAAAATCCGTGGAGAATCGATTACCGTTGTGGGGGGGAAAGCGACAGGGGGAGGTTAGAGGGGTATTTGGAGAGGAGAACCGAGATATAGGTAGTCACAAGGATATAAAGGACTCTGTAGGTCAGGCATTTACATTTTATTTTGGGGTGTATGGGGAGTACATATATATATGGGTCTTAAGACTTGATGTCTCTTAAAAGTGGTTTAAGGAAATAGGTTGTATTGGAGCATCATTTATTTTATTTAGTTGCGCCTAACGCTAGCAAATCTGACGCTTCCAGTGCCCAAAAGATGAGCAACTCATCGTCCTGCAGCGCTTTAACCTTCTGAGCCCAAACAGCTACTGGTTCCTCCGCTCTATCTTCATCCCCGATCACACAGAAGAGGAGCCACATTGCTCTATTAAATCTCTCGGCCCAGTCCGCCATTAAAAGAAATTAGAACAAAGGAGACTTAAACACCTGTTGGAGCGAAATATTATAGAATACCATACCCCGGCAGCACTGCCTCTCCCGGGGTGCATGTATTGTATATAATCAATGAGAAAACATAATATGAATATAACGTAGATAGTTAGGATGCCTAAAAGCCTTTACAGGAGGATTAACCGAAATGCAGAATGCAAAAATCCCATTACAGCCCTTCAGTAAATAAATTCTGTGTCGCTTAAGTTGCTAAGCTCATCCTCCGTCAATAAATGAAATCTCATTTGCATTTCAATATTATTACTGAGGTGAAACTGGTGTGTGACTGATTAGGGAAAAGCAAATAATATCGCCACTCATCAGCCCGTAAAGCTGCTTCATCTCAACGATCCCGCCATGTCGCCCGAACGTCGCGCTGGAGAACAGTACAAATGTAATTAATACACGAGCTGCGGTGCTGAAAGCGATAAGGTGATTATCCAGGTCCACACATTATGCCAACAATGGGCCATTTTTTTCTGTTGTTTGGTTTGAACAAAGCAACATTATCTGCAGAGGAGTACAAAGGTGCACAAAGAGAGCAATCTCAGAATGATAATATGATATACGCAGCATGCCGGGGTCGGACTAAGTGATCACAAACTGAGGGACGGATGTTGGCCTACATGATTTGTGGGGTGGAGGAGTGGTGGGGATGTCCATGACATGTTGTTGACTTGGACCCCTGGATGGTGTCCGTCAATCTATGCTGCGTGCTTTACATGAAATTTCCCTGAGATCCACATAATTCCATTCCTAATAGTCCTTGGTTCCACTGACCAAACTGCACCCCCCCCCACTGGTGCAAACTTTGGACCACTAACGCTGTTTAGCCTTCTAACGGGCAGTATAGTCCAACAACAGTGTGCATATCTTGGAACCTTCATGGATGGCCATAAGGGAGTGGTATCAACGTAAGTGGACATGGCCAAGCCATATTACATCTCAACCACGGTGAAGGGCCACGTGTCAATCCTCCACCAATAGAATAAAGAAGCTTGGGGATCATCCCTGATGCCAAGTGCTTCCAAGGAAAACCTGTAGTGTTTCCATGTACAACGGGGTCCAAAAAGTTTTCCAAACTTGTCCAGGGACTGGAGGAAATGTTCACAGTGGAAACCAATGGTAGAGAATGTTCAGCAGTCTTAGGTAGTACCATGTAAATCCCACGTTATATATTCCTCATTAAACAGTAATAAATGAATATTTAGGGAAATGTCTGCTATGAAAATCAGCATAAAAAAGTTTATACTTATCTGCAGAGCGTGTTTTCAAGAATTTGTACCTGCTTTCCCCCTGATTTTGTATACTTGAACTGCATGCGTGGAAGTGAGAATTGCCTGCCAGCCGTATTACCCACAGGATAATGAAATCGGTGTCAGAATTCAACCTACCAAAAACATACATTACCTGTGTAGTCCGACCCTTCTTATATTAGGAGAAGTAGCTTAGGGGTCGTCATGCTCAGATGATTTTTTTCAGGGATCAGTGAACAATATTTGCTTTACTCTCCTGTTCAGGGATTGGCAAAGTGTCCGTGGCGAGGTTTGTGAAGGTCCATAGGACATCATTAAATTGTCCTCCACAGACCCCAGTAAATGTCCACCATGGGCAATGCTGGTAGGAGAGCCTAGAAGCTTCAATATTTCTCCACCCATAAATTCAAATCAGAAATTAAAACAAATACACATTTCTTTTCCTTATATCTCTATTCATGAAATTGGACGTAGGGTCTGTAGACGAGAGATGTATTAATAGGGGTTGTCCTTACTTAACGCCATCAAGAGTTTAATTATTTCTGAAAATAAAATATGAAATATAAAGAAAGGTTCTAAAAAACCAACACCAGACAGAATCTGATGGGGGTGCATCCGACACCTGCTTGGAATACAAAGATGAAGTTCACATCCCTGCGCTGTTTGTTTCCTTTAAAAAACATCTACTTTCCCAAGAGAAAAAAGCACTGGATTTTCTTACTTTTTGGCTCATGGGATTTAAGGTTTTTGTTGTAAACACAGCACTGGATTTCATTAGCTTATATATATATATATATATTTGGTTCAACTCTGAAAAATCTCAATTTTCTTTTTAACCCAGTTTCTTTTTTATACTTGGCTCTATATTTATTTCTTATGAATTTTGCATGAACCTTCCCCCCGTCCTGCTCGCTGATGTTTATCACTGGTTATCGGATTATATACAGCATATATCGGTGCGTTAAAGTGTTCCGATTTTCACAAGGCATTCCTTTATATTGCTGTAATCAAATATCCTTGCTCTCCTTTCTGCCGTCTTTGCAATAATTGATTTATATATGAATAATCTAGTGTCAGATTAGAATAAATATAAAACAAACAGTGGATCCGCATTGTAAAGCTCTTAATTCTCGTGGGCATACAGAATGCACATAGTGGGTTCTGCCGCTGCTGCCGGTCTTCAAACGCAATCATAATGGAAAAATATTATCCGTATTTGCGGTTGAACCCAACATAAAAAAAACATTAAAAAAAAACCCCTGAATCCTAAACACAGAAACATAGAATTTGACGGCAGATAAGAACCATTCTGACCATCTAGTCCAGAACTTAATCAGTCCTTGGTCTTGTTTTAGGACCCATAGGCCTGTCCCATGCATGTTTAAATCCCCTCACTGTATTAACCTCTACCACTTGTGATGGGAGGCTGTTCCATTTATCTACCACCCTCTCGGTAAAGTGAAATTTACCTACATTACAGAAAATGGTTTTAAACAATGATCAGCCAGGTTTATTGCTAAATTACCCGACGCAAAAATTGGTTTGATTCAGTAGTTTTCTTTGGCCCCCAGGTTAACTAGCAGTTTAATTGCTTAGTTACTTTATTGTTATACGGCAGCTACGGTCGCTTTTTGGAAATCATATTTTCTCGGCCAATAAACCAGACCTAGCCTTGAGGATTTCCCAGATTCCACGCAAGTTTGGGTGTCTTGAGCGTTTTGCTGGAACGTCCTCTATATGGAGAGATTCCATCATAATGCAACAATATCAATATAAATTTGTATTAATAATAATTATTATGAATACATTAAATATTAATTTCAAAAACATGCTATACAAGATAATCCTGGCTTTGAAATCTTCAATTAAGAGGCCATTACATTAATTGACATACATTGTAAAGAGTGTATTTAATTGAATTTGCTTTTTAGCGAAGGAAGATGGTTTCCAAGAAATAGAGTTTTGTGACATTCCAGTTTCTGTCTCTGAACTAAACCTGTGGGCATTTTCTGAAACAGCGGTAACGACATCAAACAGACACGGGGTCTGAATAATTTATGGAAAATGTTGATGTAAGATTAGCCAAGCACCCCGAGGACAGGTTTTTTTTTCTACCCTCCACGTGTCACTGGGTATACAATAAATTTCTTTGTTTTCAGGCTAAGGAATAAATCCAGAAGTAAAAAGAAAAAATGGAAAGAAGGTAAAACCTGAACAGATCATATTGCTGTAAAGTTAAGCTATAATTAGCAAAGCCTAAAAAATAAACATAGAATTTGATTGTTCCTGGTCCAGCATCCCGAAAAGTATCAATTACTTAAAGTAGAGGAGAGATACCACTGTCTTGGTCAGGGCTGGTCCGAGACATCTTACTGCCTGGGAGCAAGAATGAAATGCTACCTCCACCCTACAAAGAAATTCACCAAAGTCATTGCCAAACCCTCCAACCAAACCACAACCATACCTACATACTTACACACATCAACATACTAACATACTCTCACACACTTACATGCTTACTCACACACCACCTACATCTGTTGTCTCAGGAGGGGCAGTCGACAGCCGGGTCCAATGGACCATTGTAGGACCAGCCCTGGTCATAGTCAATAAGTTTTTGCATGCCAAGAATGTTTTGTAAACCAAAAAAGATATCTAGATACTCCCTGGGTTTGATATGGAGTCTCCAGCTGAAGCTCTGTTTCCCCTGGGTCTCCAGGTCATTTTCTTCTTTGTTGGGGAAGGGGAGCTGCATTCGGCCTTGGTCACTCCCCACCCAATAAAGGCTGTCTAGGGCTATTCATGAGACGTAGCAGAGCTAGCTTCTCCCCCATAAGAGGAAAGCATCTGGGTAGCCTACCCCGGGATGTTACCAGGTATGGATATATGATCTTGTTACTCGAGAGTTAATATAATATAAGGAACTTTGTTACTGCCTCTGAGTGGCATCTGTTATGAAATTCCATAAATTTCCCTAATGGCCAAACAGCAACACTTTTACATAGAGAGATAGAATTGGATGACAGATAAGAAACATTCGGCCCATCTTCGTCTGCGTGTTTTTTTCCTTCTTTAAAGATTTCTGCTGGGAGTCTGTTCTACTTATCTACCACTTCTTTATCAAAAACTGTATTAAAATAGCGTACCTCCCATGAGTCCCTCTTTAACACCCAAATCTCTCTCTTTTGTCCGACTATGCCCCTCTTTTCTGTTATCTCAGAATATGTGCTGGGTATGAGGGTATCGCAGGGGTTCTAAAGCCCTAAAATCACAATAACGTGCAAAGACACAGCAGTACGTGGCTTTATCTATTAAACTGTGCCAGTAAAATACATAATTCTTAAAAACGCCTTATAAATGGTTACTGTCTAAGCTACAGGCAACTGCTCCTGGTAACATACCCCCTCTAGAACGGCTCTAACCATGTTGGGGAAAACGGGTTAGAGCCATGGCTGGGGTGAAAGGCATGACTGTGACTTCTTATGTAACTTTATATTGTAGAATATAGAAGAATATTTCATTTTCTGGTGTTTCTATAGATATAATTGTGATATCTAGGGCTCTAGAACACTGTGACAGCCTCAGCTTCCAGGCTAGTGAGGACTCTTGCCCTCTTTTGCCCTCTGTACGCACTTTCCTCGCACCTTTCTGCCAGATTTATATATATATATATAAAAGCATCCGATCTTCCTTGGCGTAAATGAAAACATGCGATTTACGGGGTTTTTGTTGTGTCTAATATATGCCAAAACAATTAAAAGGTGTGTTAGCAGCGTGCTTAGGGGCTGACATCTTCCTCCTCGGGCCTCGCGCCCTTTCTGCGAGCGCTGTCGGAGTAAGCTGTAACCTCGGTGATATTGTCAGGATGATGACTGCATGCGGGTTGGCCGGCGTCTCCTTATTAACACACAAGACAGCATCTGACAGGTTTGCTGAGGTGCGGCAGAAGCACGGAGCTGAAAGTAGCTGGAAGTCTTCATGCCGCGTGTTGTTTGATCAACATTCCTTTACACATCTTATTTTTTCACCGTGACAAATTCAGATTTTTTTTTGGACAAACTTGCTTCAACTGACAGTGAAGCAGAAAACAAGCATACCGTTACAGTCAAAGGGGAGCCCCCACAAAATAATAATAATTATTAAAAATAAGTTTTAAAAAGTACTATTTTCTTCTTTAAAACAGGTCCAATTTTTGCGTAATATAATGTTTTCATGCAGCTGAAAATTAGCCATTTATACGTGGTCTAGCTCTGGTATCGTAGCCCAATCTACTTGATAAACACTCTTTATCGACAGATAATCACCCAGCCGGACACTCTGCCTAATGAAAGTCTATGGAGAAACAGACTTCATTACCATTGCCATAAAGAATCGGCTCAATGTGGGAAAGTCCCCCAAAATATAACATGACTAAATCAATGGCAGCCTCCAGGTCTCCAGATAAAGAAAGTTTATTGAGATAAAACCTAGTTTTTGTCAATGCAGACCTACATTACTGAATAAAAGTATACATTTACGGGACAGAAAGAACTTCTGAACCAAGTATCTATAATAAAAACTCATGTTTTAAGTAAATATATCATTGTGGATTTAATAGATAAACCTAGTCGGTTCCAGAGACAGTATGCACTTGGGCATCCCAACACTTATCCCGAGGGTGATGGGACCTGGAGATATCCCAGAATAATGTGCTTTATTAGTTAGAACATCAGCTAGCGTTGAAGAAAGACCACAATAACTTTAAAATACATTTTCTGTAATAATTCATTAAAAAAAAACAGTTTCGTTGAGATATTTTTTTCTTGCGATATTTTGGTTCCCATTATGTTCTAGTGATGACTGTATGGAAGGACCCCATTAAATGTATATATTTAAACAATATGGCCCCTAATTACCCCTGGTCAACAAGTTAAACAAATTGAGCATAGAACCTGATGTCAGATAAGAGCCATTTGGCATATACCGTATTGGCTCGGATATAGGCCGCCCCCGTATATAGGCCGCACCCTAAAAGTTTGGTGCTTTTTTAAAGAAAAAGTATTTTTCTTTAAAAAAGCACCAAAAAAACATGCTGACACTCTGCCCCCCCTCCGAGATATGCTGCCACTGTCCTCCCTCCCCGAGATACGCTACCACTGTCCTCCCTCCCCGAGATACGCTACCACTGTCCTCCCTCCCCGAGATACGCTACCACTGCCCTCCCCGAGATACGCTACCACTGCCCTCCCCGACATACGCTACCACTGCCCTCCCTCCCCGAGATACGCTACCACTGTCCTCCTCTGCCACCCCCTCCCCCGGGACTTACCGGAGCAGACTCCCGGGTGTCTTGCGAGGCCGGCGGGGGACATCTACGCAATACAACTTCCGGTGCCGGCACATCCAGGGAAGTTGTATACGCGTATTGCGTAGATGTCCCCCGCCGGCCCCGCAAGACAACCGGGAGTCTGCTCCGGTAAGTCCCGGGGGGGGCGGGGGCAGAGGTAAAACGCATCGTGCGGAGGTCCGCACGATGCGCTTAGACAACCTCCCGTGCCGGCACTCCCCCCCCCCCGTGGGAAATGCTGGCAGGGGAGGCTGTCTGAGCGTATCAGAGAGTAGGATACAGGTCCCCTGCACCGCTGCGGGGGATCTGTATCCTAACCCCGCTGCCTGCCCGGCGCCCGGGACTGCATGTCCCGGGCGTCGGGCGCTAGACCCTGAATATAGGCCGCACCCCACTTTAAAGACTTAAAGTGGGGGAAAAAAGTGCGGCCTATATTCGAGCCAATACGGTATTTAGTTTCTACTGTAAAAACAGCAAACCTTATTTTGGCCTCTTATGTTCAAAATAGACTTAATATTTCTTGTCAAATGGTTCTAATTAACTGTCAGAGCTAAGGAAAAAGAAAAAAGAAAATAAGCTTTGTACAGTTATCATCTAAAACTGTTATTGCTAATTAATATTAATTTTTAATATCCACGTGATTATTTTTTGGAGTGAAATACTTTGATTATCTTACCTAGGGTATAAAAGATCTTTTTTGGAAGAATTATATTATTACACCACAGCCCTTACAATGTATACCAACACTTTTTGTTATTGGCCTGAGAATATAAATGTGTTATATGAAGAGGTGCGGAATTAATTCCCCCCCCCCCCCGTGTCTACAGCAAGCAACATGGTCCCTTTATAACCCTTCTCAATTAAACATTATAACCGTAACTGTGTTTATTTTACGGGAGAACGCGTAATAAAGGTTTGTTATCCCGCTTGCAGGGCTGCGATTCCCAGCTGAGCATGTCTGAAATGTCGTGTTCGGAGAGCACCTCGTCCTGTCAGTCGCTGGTCCACAGCTCCGCTCCTGAAATCCTCGTCGGTTTGCTGTACAATCCAACAACTGGAAGGCTTTCGGCAGAAGTGATTAAAGGAAGCCACTTCAAGAACCTGTCAGTCAACAGACCTCCCAGTGAGTCAGAACCTTTGTGTTTCCTTTTTTCTTATTAAGTGTGAACGCTCCAAGGAATGCCTCCAATTCTCATTCTAATCCCACACATCTGTAAACCTAACCGATAAACAACCGGGGCTCGTCTTCCAGATGTTACAAACTCCTTAAAGGACTGTGCAAGGTGGACTCATAAAAGTCATTTTCTCTGCATTAGAGTACCTACTGTATGAAGAACAAAAAGATCTTTAATAAAGAGTTTCATTACAGGAACAAGGCAGAGGTCTTAGATAAATGACTCATTTCAAAATACCTTTATTGGCAAATTTTGAACTTTGGTGCCAAATAAAAGTCAAACTCACATCATCTATATAGACACACATATTACATTGTTGCCAAATGCGTTTGGCACCAGAATGTGGCACGTCCGGTTATGTGGCCATTGGGAGGGCTGCGTACGTGACGAAAGAGAAGATTATTTAGAAATCATACACACACACCTATTTCATAAATACCTAATTCAGTACATTTTCTATAATATAATTATAGTTTTATATATATATATATATTATATTCTATACTGTTTTATTTACAACCAGGTTTTTATCAGACCTCAGTAGACAGACTCTCAAGCCCAATAACTGATGAACCTATATTAAAAAGTGAATTACAATGTGTGTTCTGGAAGAAGGTAGAAGACATATATATATATTTTCAGCAATTATACTAAAAACTAGTTTGTACTTTGGATTGGTACCTAATAGCGGCCCAAATATACCGGTAGCTGGGGTTTGCAGGTACTGAACCCAGTCCTAAGGAGCGCGTTCTTCCATATAATCACGAGGTGTAGTAATATTACCACTGAGTATATAATAAAATGCTGCACAATTTCTATACATGTCTCCAGAATATCACAGATGCTGCCCTACAAAACATACGCTTACACTGCAAAATTTTCTACGCTCTCTGTGAGGTCATGTCGGCCCTGCGTTGGTTAAAAAAGCTACATCATCGGAGCCGCTGGATTTTAAACCTACTCTTATGTTTCTTCCAACTTCTGCTATTCGATAGATATGGTCCATGTCTTTAGTAATTCTTTACTATTATTGACCATTACTGCAATATTTCTACATGGTGCCGTAAGTTAACCTTTTGACTGCCAGAAGATCAGCAATCATCTTCTCGGTCCTTCTGCCATTCAAAGGGTTCTAGTTTACTGATAATTCTTCCCTTTGAAGACGATTCTCTGTCAGTTATGTCTCTTTATCCCACTCAGCCACAAAGTAGCCTGTATAGAATGTCTGCTGAAGGCTCCTTTGATACTGAATGGGTTAAACTCTAACCTTTAACCCTTCTCTCACCCAACTATTGTCATTATTTCTTTTCCTGCTTCCCACCCTCTGTTGTCAGATGGACTGTTCTGTTGTCTTAAACACTTGATAGGTGGACAGGTTTATATAATTCGAGGTGAGTCCCATAGAGGCTAACTTGGATGTTGTCTTTTCCTCATGCTGAAGAAAACTTGCTGGTATTAAAGCTGTCCACCATATTGGTTTGTTTTGTTGTTTTTTTTTGTCCACCCCAGATACGTCACGGTGTTACCCATGGTCTAGTATTAGTGGGGCAGATCTCTGAGAATGGATGATGGTTTGTAGGGCACAGGATCATCGAGGTAATTGGGGCAGTAAGACAAACGGCACATAATATCTAAAAAATGGTGGTTCAGTTTCCACAAAGGGAAACTTTGCCAACTAACGCCAGGGTATTGGTTTCCCTTGGTGTATTATTAGAAGGCTTTACCTGATAATTTGTAAGAGGACTGTAGGGAACAAACATTACCAACTGAGCATTAAAGTTTATTTCTTTTTAGGGTGATAACAATGAAACTCAACCTGTCCCGGGTGCCAATAGATTGCCTTTGAGATATTGAGAGATGATCCTCGGTTTCCAGCCCTAGAATCCCATTCCCGGCTTAGAGGGGAAATGCGCAAAATTATCCTTAGACCTTATAAATTGGGCCCACAGAGGATGTAAAATATTAGTTTTTTAATGTCCATTTCTCTCTGCTGCTGACTCTTTTTAGCATAAATACAATAGCAGTCGATTTACAACCCCTCTATGAAAGGGTTAACCGATAAAAACTCCTAGCATCACAACCTGTTGCGGTGCCATGCTGCCCTGATAGGGTTAACCTGAGATCTGTGGTTAGTAGCCACATCCATGCTGAGATTGCCTTTATAGCCTCCTTATTTAGTGCGTCATACTCATATGTGTTTTATTGTCGCCATTTCTCTTCCCCCCCCTCATTTTTGTCTCTCCTCCACGTTTTCTCATTCCCTCGTCTTTTCTTTTTTTCTTTCTTAATACTTTCTTTCTAAACTCAGTGGTACGCTTCAAGTGTTGTGGCTAGACAAAGCTTGCTCAGTGTTAGCTATATTATTTGGCTTAGTGCAAAAAGATTAAGAAAATGCTGAGGGATTATGTGGTATACCTTTTATGCAAATCCATCCTGCAGATTAAAACATGCAAAAACCCAAGATTTTTATAATATACGGATCAATTCTGATCTTCATGCTGACATTGAGAATTCCAAATCTGGTTACAGTCGGCCCCAAATACAATGTATCAAATTCAGGCAATTGGTATACTCCATATCCTTCAACTCTGTTGCATTGATTGTACCCAGCGCATGCATGATCTTATTCTAAACTCTGTTGTTCGTTTCGTAGATACCTATGTAAAGTTAACTTTGATGAACTCTATGGGACAGGAAATGTCAAAATGTAAGACTTCCATCCGCCGGGGCCAGCCCAATCCGCTGTACAAGGAGACGTTCATATTTCAAGTTGCGCTGTTTCAGCTCTCTGATGTGACCCTCATATTAGCCGTCTATAACAAACGCAGCATGAAACGTAAGGAAATGATAGGCTGGATATCGCTTGGCCTGAACAGCTCAGGTGATGAAGAGCTTAGCCATTGGACTGAGATGAAGGAATCCAAGGGACAGCAAATATGTAGATGGCACGCGCTTCTGGAATCGTAACTGCCACCTGAAGGTCTATCTCGTGACTCCAGGGCAATCAAAAGGACTGGATCTGATTGAGTCACCTGGAAGAGATCGGTCCTCGCAGGTAAAAGGTTTGACATGCGGCGGATGGCTCAGTATACACCGGCGAAGGCGTCTCATACCGCCGTGCGCGTCTGAGCGTAGCTGAGAAGCGGTACGTCAGACGCATCAGATAAGAAGAGTTGCAGGTTCTAGAATTCCAAACAATTCCTTGGGTGCTTTTCTAATTTTTGTGCTATTAAACTGTTTTATAATACCAGGTTTACCGATTAACCCCTTCTGCGTAGGGGAGCCAGGAACATGCTTGAGAAGAAAAAATAGAGGTTATATCTTTAAGAGGTCCAGAGGAAAATAAGCAACGATGTAGAAGACGCATGATAGTAAAAGTGTCCACACAGCCCTACAGTGATACAGAGTTTTCTGTTGAATAGATTCGATGAATCTTAGCATTTTAGTGAATTTAATGCATTATTACTTTTAGTGAGTTTTAGTTTCCTTGCCCCAGAAGAGTTTAAAACGATCAGCGGAGAGGGATCAGTCCTAACTGTCCAATAGGATGATGAATAGGCCTCACATTCATTTAGACTGCATAGTTGTTGATTGTGACAAAAAATGTGAACTAGAAAGATAATCTTTCTCCGAAAATGTCTATTGGAGATAAGAATTACTGATGGGTACAAAAATACTGTTTTGCTCACTTTATTCGATGTAAGGTGTGTGACATCATCAAGTTAACATTTTTTGATAATAAAGATTTTATATTGCCTTTACAGAAATTTTCAAAAATAATTTGTTTGTGCTTGCCACATACAAAAATGAATAAAGGAGTGAATATAATGTAATGATAAGGTATAATAATATGTCACCAGCAACTTGTACATTGTGAGATTAGCACACTTTAATCACTTATCCATAAAATTCCCTTTGTCATACCTGTAATGTTTCCCAAAATTGATATGTCCCCAGTCTGCGTTTGATAGCTTTAACCCTTGGTGCAAGAGGATGGAATATATATCCCTTCTGGCACCCGGATTGTCAAGCTAAGGTCATTGTCAAGAGTTGTGCTTCAGTTAAAGGTAAATTGTAAAGGTATATTGTGTAAGTGCCGTCTGTATGGTTTGTGTGATGAAACTACAGAACTCATTTTTTTTCACTAGATTGATAACTTGTTTTACAGGGGAAGTCTTTGTTTGGTTGAAAATTAAGGTGCACAATAAAACCGTTTTGAATATAGCTAAAGCCCTGCAGCCTTACTTGCACCCTCTTTAACTGCATTGAGTTATTTTCAACCAGTGAAAGATTAGTTCCCACTAGTCATACCTGGGAACTCTCTGGCTTCGACCTGGAGTCTCTGGTTTAATCGCTGCTTTCTTGGGTCTCCAGGTCACGTTCCTCTTTTCCAGGCAGGGGAGTGGTGTTTAGCCCCGCCCACCTCACCTCCTACTCCCAGCCAATTTAAGGCTGTCTGGGGCTAGTCCTGCCACACCCCCTCAAAAAGAAACTCCCCTAGAATAGGAAGAGCTCTGGGTAGCCTCCCCTTTGGAAGTTCATAGAGATGCCACTAGAGTCCAAAGTCTATCCCGAGCCGACACACTGTTTCTAGATGCAATAGCAAAACTGTGACACACATACCCTTTAAGGTTCATTCCGGCTTCATTTTTAAGCCACAGAATGATTTAATAATGCCCACCCCACCATAATATTTACCCTCAATGTATGATGCTATTCATTATATAGAGAAACGTCTGTTTACCGCATCAAACGTATAGAAACCAAAGACCTCACATTTAAGCCACAAACTTTCTCACTGACCCTTTAAACAAAATCGATACAGAAATGCCCCGAAGTTAATGGGGTTTAAATCTAGTTGTTGAAGAGTCATTTTTATTCTATAAAACCAAAATAATCTCGGATCTCCTCAATGTATTTGTCAATCAGATCCCAATTCTTGAACTTATATGGCTACATCCTTATGTGTATATGCATAAATATGACTTTTGGGGGTCTACAACCCTTCCCACGCATGACATAGTTAAAACGGTAAACGCCAGTTACATTAAAAACTTTGAGGGCAGGGTGAGTGAAATTGGAGTGAGTATGGGCTGGACGGGGATGTTACTAAACCCGTCCCACTCTTATTATCTACTATTATTGATGGACAAATGTCGTGCATGTGCTGCAGGTTCTATTCCTCACAGCTGGGTTCCGTCAAACAGCAGCTTGGCACAGGAGTCCAAAATCAGCATAGGGACCATATATTACCCAACCCTGGGCTAAGTAATTTATTGCAAATCAATGTTTACAGGGCATGTGTGTCCGGACACATGCCACCAACATACTGAAACTATCACTTTTCCACCGTTTCTTCATAACCATGTACTTACTCTGTAAGTGTCTTCTCCAAACTCACATTATATAAAAGATATATAGATTATTGTCATATTGAGAAGATCTCTTATAATGATACAGCTTTCAACATCTGTTCTCTTCAATGCCTTTTGTGCCTACAAGATCCAAATGGGTTTTGGACCAAAGCACGTTAGTGATACATTGGTGATACGTTAGTGATACGTTGGTGATACGTTGGTGATACATTGGTGATACGTTAGTGATACGTTGGTGATACGTTGGTGATACGTTGGGACAAAGACCCTCGATAATGGTAAATGAAGATGAGTGAAAATAGGAAATCTTTACCCATTCACTTCTTGTGGATCCTCAAGCGATCATCTCATTCATTTTTAACCCCTTAAGGACAAATGGGCGGTCCCTAAACCCATTGAAAACAATGCATTTTGAGCCCGTACATGTACGGGCTTTGTCATTAAGGGGTTAAATAAGGAAACCATTGTTTGGAAGTTCCCCTTCCCTTATTTTACTTGATAATGCCTGTTTTGTAATCTAATCACAAATATTAGAAACAAACCGCACAAAACTTGAAGTAGAGCAGAGACGAGTTCTGTGTGGGATACGTAATGTGTGTGTTTTCCTCATTCAGACAAAACAGCTGTAATTATCCATGTTTTTGTTTTTTTTAACCCTCCTCGATATCGTTGGTTAATGTACTGACTCTTAACAAGGATGGTATTTGTACGACACAAATTGTTCGTGTCAAAACATTACAACTCGAGTTAATTAGAAGCATTAAAATTGCATTCACTGTTGCTTGTGGCACAATAAAAGCCAGCATTAAATAAATTCACGTACGTTGCGCATTACCGATTAGAAAGGGACGAGTTTGCTAATTTCTATTAGTTTATGCAACGTCTCCCCTGTGTGTAACATTGCATTTTGAAATGGTATTAAGGTTGTATTCACTAAACAATTAGACAATTATGCGTTATAAAGGGCCAACCCTGGAGAATTTCTCCTGCAAGATCTCCCACCAATGTTTTGTTTTTTTTTAATTATAAGTACTGCGTTAAATATGAGATTTCACAAATATTGTGCTTTGTTAACTTTAAGTATTTTTAAGTTTAAGTGTGTATATATATATTTGTGTGTTTTTGGGCAGCAGCATATAAGCCATTTAAACATTTCTAGCTCTGTTATCTGAGCCATATCCAGCACACACACACATCTGACTCCTTATCATACAGCCTGTGGAATTGTTCAGTCTTAATCACCCAGCTTGACACTATGACTCATTAAAGTCTATGGAGTAACGGACTTCATTAGCATTGCCATAAAGCATCAGCTCAGTGTTGTGTTTGAGCAAGGAAAGTCATCAAAGTTTGATGGCCTCCTGGTCTACAGATAAAGGAAGTTTATCGGAGCAAACAGAGATAAAAGCTCTCTTTAGCTCTTTTTTTAAAGCTTTTTTTGTTGATGTTAACCATATAAACACTGGATTTTATGTTCAAGGAGAAAATAATATCTTTGGGACTTCCCATTTAAATATGTGATTTCTTGAGTGCATTATGTAGCTGTTGCCCTTCTTGCAGAAGAAATGAACCCAAGGATGGCCCTTCATACTAATGTACTTTTTGTGGAAAATATGAGGTTTACTTTTATAATAAATATAATAAATACGCTATAAATTAAAATAAAGGCAAGTATCTTTCTAGAAACCTTCAGGAGACCATACATAAAAATGATGGATAAGCAAATTAAAATATATTCATTAACTAATCAAATCACAAAAATGATGCATTGAGATTGCATTCTGGATTTGCCTGAATGTAGAGCATTATCAGAAAAAATATTAAATAAAATTACATTTTTAGTTAGCAATATTTCAAGATAATTACAGAACATTATGAATGGTGACACCATCACCTTATTTATTTATATTTATGTGTAGTATGGTGTGGTATCTTTTGGAAAGGTTTTAAATTTATATATATTAGTATATAGTCCGTACTATTATCAAGACGTGTCGTTATATTGTAAGACGTTAAATTAAATGGTGTAGTACCCGTTGCATCTCAATTTCAATCCATGTCGATGACCTGGTTCCTTATAGGTACAGATTTTCAGGATTAACAGTTTAAAGACACACTTGTCTTCTCATGAGCACTGCCACAACTTGAGCACATGGGCCATATGTGACATCGTGTTGGGTAACACTCATGAGTCAGGGGTCTACACATAGCTGAGCGATAGCCTCTGATTATGGTAACCCTGTACCCTTTAGCTTTAGAAAACAAAACCCAATTGCATGCTTCTAACGGTACCAAAATACCCGAAACTGTGTCCAGTTAATACTCTTTTGACAAGGAAACAAAGAAGTGAAGCACTTGGCTCTATTGTCTAACCTAAGTATTGAGGCATTTGTAAACGGGACCACCATATGTGAGGTCGTGGATCATGTTTGATCTTGATAGAGTCTTTCCTTATATAAGTGTAAGGAAACTTAAGTCAGCATGACCAGACAATAGGCTCTATGATAGCGGGTGCGACCCTCATTCCCTAACCACATTGCTTAATGGCAGAGCGTGTGGCAAAGTCCTTTCCATGTAGACATCTTTTAGTAAGATGCTCCTCCAGGGGAACAGAGATCCAGGGATGCTATTATATACCACAGAGAAATATGATAAGGTGATGCTCAAAATAAATAATATGGTTTCACGGGCTGCACATTTATTTCAGCTTCATTATGCTGTCAACAAACACTCCAGATTCTAATAATTATTAGCTGATGAAGCGCAAGCATCCAGGGCTAGAGCATAAGAGTCAGGCGAAACTTCTGGTGTAGATATACTAGAATAAGAGGTGACAATGGGCTCCATGGCTCACATTTATTAACCCCTTTGTCATGAAGGGGTTAAAAAAAGTGAGAAAAGAATACATCTAATACATACTAGGTTGCATCTTTGTGCCACCATTATGTTAACTTGTTCCTTGTGCCCATCATGCATGTAAAAGGTGGGCATTACCCCAACATCAGTCGGTCAGTAACCAGTCTTTGTGAAGCAGCAGCGGTTAACATTTTAACTTGTAATCGCTTTTATGTCAGCCCTTAATAACATGTTTATTAGAAATACATCTCGATGAAGACTGGGGAAACTGTTCTACTGCACAAATGCTTCCCCCTGGCTGACAATGGGTTAAGTACTCTAGCACTTTGCAAGCTGATAAGTGCCTTAGAGTGAATGTTTACAAATCTACAGCCATTTTAACAAATTTACACTCATGAATTTATCCCAATTTGCAGAATTGCCGGTGTCAGATTTATGTAACAATTTGTATCTTTTAAGTTGTTTAAAATGCTTTTCTGAAGGAACAGGTTGTTACGAGGCATTAAAGATGTAGCGAGGAATCTAATTTTGTAGGGAAAAAAAAATTGAATCTTGGTTGAAGAAGATCAGAAATCAGAGAGTTTTTCCGCAGTCGGCACCTAAGCTTTTTGGGTAATAATATGTGCATTATAGCTACACTTAGAATACATTAACTGAGTTATACATACTCCAAAGTGCGGAGTAGGACATTTAGAGAAACTGTAAACAAAAAGAAAGGGTTAAATGTTTTATTTGCTGTAAAGTAGTTTTTTTTTTACAGTATTTTAATTGTTACTTTTTGTATTAATATTAAGTAACAATTATAATATTACACAGAGACACATTTAACAAACCAAAATGGGCCGAATGGCTCTTATCTGCCATCAAATTCTATGTTTCTCTGTTCTATAGAATTACAAGAAAAATACTTTTTAGACTTTTTAATGGAACTGGTAGAAGCTAAAATGTTTCTAGAGAAATGACCAACACGACATCATTGACATCATTCCACAAATGGTACCCAGACGCTACCGTCTGTTAACAGGGCCGGCCCAAGGCAAAATGCTGCCTGGGGCGAATTTTAACTTGTACTTACCTTTCAGCAGTCCTGCGGCGAGTCTCGCTGTTCGGTCTCGGTGCCGGCTTGTAATGCTGAGCGCCGGAAATCTTCCGACACTCAGCATTACAAGCCGGGACCGAGACCGAACAGCGAGACTCGCCGCAGAGGAGAGAGAGAGGGGCGCCAAGCGGGTACTGACAGCTTGGTAAGCGAAAACCACTCGACGCCCCTTTCTCTCTCTTTCGCTTTAAAAAAAAAAAAAGGGCTTGGGGCGGCAAAGTGCCGCCCCTTCAAAAGTGCCACCTGGAGCGGTTGCCCGACTCGGCTCCATTGTCGGGCCGGCCCTGTCTGTTAACACAGCTGCCCGGCAATAGAAACCAACTCAACTGCAATAAAAAATACCAGAGAGGGAAAACACTATTTATGTGGAACAAACTCCTTGCAGAAGCGGTAGAGGTTAATGTATTGAGGGAATTTAACCATACGTGGGATAGGCATGTGGCACCAAGGACTGGTTAAGGTCTGAGTCTTTACATCTGGAAAAATGAGCAGGCTAGATGGGCCAAATGGTTCTTATTTGCCTTCAAATTCTGTTTCTATAAGGTGGCGCCCAACTCAACATGCACAACATGGCACAAACATGCAAACATGGTAGCCCTGTTTTGATCTATACACTCCCTAGCAAATTGGCCCATCTACATGAAAGAACAATGGCCTCTTTAAACATATCTATACTATTGATGTCAGTATGCAATGTTATACCCAGGGGTTCAATAATGATATTGTTTGTTGAATCTCTAACATCTTTACTGTGTTTTTATTAACCAATTACACAAATTGATATTCAATATTCTCTACAATGAAATGTAAGTGGAAAGAAGGTATGTCGTTAATGTCAGGCGAACACAGAACCCCTTATTCTTTACGCAAACTCTGGTTGTATGTATGGTTTCAATGTCAATATACTGCCAACAATGTGCGAATATATATATATATACGAGGAAAGGCGGGTTTGCACGCAGCTAATGTTTGCTTTGTGGGGGGGATTTTTCACATTATCATATTCTAAAGTCTGATTGTTTAACATGAGAAAGAATTCTACATAGCGGAGACTTTGTATGTGGCTGCAACTTTAATAGTTTTCTAATCTGGAAGTGGTTTCTCCATTTTTGTGCACATCTAATAAAAAAACGTTATATTTATTTCTATAGAAAATATTCATTTGTAATTTGACAAAATGCAATATGCTGGTCAAACACACCATTTTATCTTTCCTTGTATACTAAATGTTTAACATTTCCTTTATGGAACACACATCCTTAGCTGTAATGTTTGATACACAAAAAAGAACAATGTTTTAATAAACTGAATTTTTAACGCTCCTGACTGCTGTATTTATTTTTCTTACGTACATCATATGATAAAAGTGTAGGTCTAGGATGGAAAATCACTTATATTATTCCCAAGTTCCAATTTTACCATTTTGGTTAACATTGATCATCTTAAGTATTATTATTATTATAGAAATTATAATAGATCATTTGTTACAAAGTCATAGATCCGATGAGATGTCAAATCTTCATATACATTTCCTTCAAATCTTCTCTATCAAACTAATAGAAAGACATCATGATGAGTCTTTCAGCAATATCGCTGTGAAATCGCAGTATGGAGGCAGTGGCATATGCTTGCATATGCCTGGGGGGTGGTCAGGAGAAGCGGACCCTCTTCTCCAAAACCAGAGGCAGATCACTCAGTTGGGCGATCGCTGTTCAATGGGCCCGAGATCTCTCTTCCAAATGACCCATTTACACGATGGGGATCTGTGCATAGGTGGCACAGCCTTAATGGCATCATGTGCTGGAATATGACATCATATCCTGTAAGTCAGCAGAAAGGAGCGTAGTGCCCAAAAAAAACATCCTGTTCAGTTATAAAAATAAACTTTTCTTTAAACATCACTTGTTATTTATTCTTTTCTTGAGATGGGTAATCTATGCTGTCCCCCCAGGGCCCTGTCAAACCCCAATATTGCTGACAATTACAGCCTACAGATCACGAGATTTTGAGGGAGACATACTATTTTGACAGATTAGATTTTTGACTTTTTAGCCAGTAATTAAGTTTCATTTAAAATGATAAAAATAATGTTTTAATATTAGTCACATTTTAGTGCATCATTTAAATTGTATAGTGATTTATATTGCTCTTATTCACTTGGAAAATCTTCATGTATTACTGATACCCATGTGGAGTTCACATCCTCTTGGTAGGTATTATAAACACGCGATCATACCAGTAACATGCCTCCGGGGCTTCCCTTTGACATCTGGGTATGTGTTGAGGGTATTTAGTAAAAAACGCATTACACAATTAATTTGGGAAAACCAATATTTTAAACAGCAAATCAAGGGGATTATAAAATATATATATTATAAAATATATATAAAATCAAATTATTAAATTCTGGTTGAGTTAAATATTAGTCCCTTTATAATTTAGGACCTTCGGGGCCTTAGTTTACGGTTGAAGAATTAATTTCAGGCTGCCAAGCATTTCTTTCATCATCCAGCTTGGATTTGTCAGTACCTTGGACAGAGACGCATATAATATCACTGCTCTCGCATTGTAAAAATAAAATCAGGGAAACACTGACGTGTGAAAGTGGAGCGGAGCTTTTATTAACTATGAAAATGTCTGTTTTTCACCGTCGCTCCATTATTTGAAAAATGGATACCATAATGGTACAATTAAGTGCCCGGTACAAAGGCCATATTCTGAAATTTTTTTTAGCAATATACCTTAAATTAGATCAGTTAGACAAGGCCTAGCCAGAACTAAATGTTTACTCTCCCTGGACTCCAAGGCAACCAGTTATGCTTAGAATATATATATATTATTCAGTGCTGTGAAAAGGTAATTTTTTTTTGCGCATTTGTCATGTGTCAGACCATCCAACTAATTTTAATATAAGACTAAAATGATGTGATTAAACAAAAAAATGTAGCTTTTTAATGACCATTTCATTTATTGAAGGTAAAGATTTAATCGAAACCTGTATCACCCATGTGAAAAAGTAATTGCCCCCTAAACCCAATAACTGGTTGTGCCCCCCTTGGCGGCAACAACTGCAATGAAACATTTGCAATAACTGGTAATGAGTCTTTTCCATCGCTGTGGAGGAATTTTGGCCGCTCTTTTTGGGGGAATTTTTTTTATTCGGCCACATTGGAGGGTTTCCGAGCATCAACTATCTTTTTAAGGTCATGTCACAGCATTTCAATCGGATCCAAGTGAGGACACCCAACTGTGCTTGAGCTTTAGGTCACAAACCGATGGCCGGACATTCTCCTTCCGTTTTTTTTTTTTTTGGTATAGAGTAGAAATCCTTGCTCCATCGGTTCTGGCAAACGTGAGACAAGGCTTTGCGTTCTTTTTGGTCAGCAGTGGTTTTTGCCTTCCAGCTGTAACATGGATGCCATTTCTATGCTCTTTCTTATTGTTGAATTGTGAATATTGACCTTAACCGTGGAATTTGAGGCCTGCAGTTCTTTACATGTTAGTCCGGGTTCTTTTTTGACCACCTGGATGAGTCGTCTACAGTATGATCTCTTGGGAGGAATTTTGGTTGGCCGGCCACTCCTGGGAAGGTTCACCACTGTTCCAAGCTTTCTCCGTTTATAAATAACGGTTTCTATTTACCGTATTTGCTCGATTATAAGACGACCCCGATTATAAGACGACCCCCCAAAATCAAAATATTAATTTAGGAAAAAAACAAAAAGCCTGAATATAAGACGACCCTATAGGAAAAAAGTTTTACCAGTTAATATTAATTCATGTAAATTATTTTTTCATGTTTAATAAAAGCTATGATTGAGAAAAATATATTTTTTAAATTTCCTTTTATTTGCCAACCTGCCCCCCCCCAGTTATGCCACTCTGCCCCCAGAAATGCTTTATACCCCCCTATTTGCCACTCTGCCCCATGATATGCCTTATACCCCTATATGCCACTCTGGCATATAGGGGGTTAAAAGGCATATCATGGGGCTGAGTGGCATATAGGGGGTTAAAATGCATTTCTGGAGGTATATAGGCATATCATGGGGCTGAGTGGCATATAGGGGGTTAAAATGCATTTCTGGAGGTCCAGAAATGCATTTTAACCCCCTATATGCCACTCAGCCCCATGATATGCCTTTTAACCCAGCATGTACTGGCTGCCTTGGCTTGATAGGAGTGTGATTGCTGTTAGCAGTTTGATATATATATATATATATATATATATATCAAACTGCTAACAGCAATCACACTCCTATCAAGCCAAGGCAGCCAGTACATGCTGGAACCTGGGGATGATAGTAGTGGGATTACAGCCTCCCTATGCCATGCTACAACCCCCACCCCCCTTACACATCCATGCTATCACACACAAACACATTTAAATACTCATTCATTCCATTAATCACACATACTTCACACATTAAACACACATTAATCACACATACTTACCCAAAAACCCTCCCCCACCCCCTTACCTGAACTGCAGATCTCTCACTCGAAGGACCGGCTGTAGAGCAACTTCTCTGGCCCCGCCCCCAGAGGAGGGAGGGGGAGATAGAGCTCTGTGAGGACGCTGCAAGCTTCCTGTCCTCCTGCTTCTAACAGAAGAGACGCTGCTCGCGACCGGTAAGCAGCATGGCCCCAGCAGACATTTTTTGGGGGGTCTGAGAAGACGACCCCGATTATAAGACGAGGGGTATTTTTCAGAGCATTTGCTCTGGAAAAAACCTCGTCTTATAATCGAGCAAATACGGTAATTAATTGATTAAGCAGGACTGGCAGTAACCATGCCCAGGTGTGTCTAATGAAATTTAACCCAGCTATTAATTAAGTTTGGTTAATTGGTTGATTTAGTAACTTAGGGGGAAATTACTTTTTCACATAGAGCCTGGTAGGGTAGGATAGCTTTTTTCCTTCTATACATGAAATCATTTAAAAACTGCATTTTGTGTTTACTTGCGTTATTTTTAAATATTAAAATTAGTTTGATGAGCTGAAAAAACGTAGAAAGGAGTGAAGTTCCACACGTGAAAGTAATTACTTTGTATCCAGATTTCTCTTCTGTCATTGAACTCAGATTTACCAACACAAATTAGTCTCTTTAACCCCTTAATGACAAAGCCCGTACATGTAATGCTCAAAATGCATTGTTTTCAATGGGTTTAGGGACCGCCCATTGTCCTTAAGGGATTAAAAAAAACACCAATAAAAGGGAGCACACAAGGTACAGGCTGTTTTAAATATTAATTTACTGAACTATCCCTAAACGTTGGGAACAGCTCGATAAATGACTGTTCCCTGTACCCTACAGGAGTTCAGTAGTTGTTTTGATATTATTTGCTAGCAGTGGAGGTAATTTCTATGTATAATGGAGAAGTAATAACAGATTGGGATAGTGTAATTACGCTCTAATGGCAGTACCCCAAATGTTCTGCTTGTCGCATACAAGCTGTTGATAAAAGCAAATTGTGCGTTGGTTTGGAACAGTCGGACGCAGACAAAGCGGCATATCCATCTCTAAGGCATTCAAAGATTCCGATATATAATGGGTTTATTCTTATCATGGGCATCGACTTCATTTCATCAATGCATTCTGGTAGAAAAAAAGGTTAATAATGATTTGTTGGGTATTTACCTATCTACAATTCACGGGATCCCAGCAAATTCATTTGACATGATATCTGAGCAGCACACACACACATGGCCATTCTATATGTTGAAAGAAATCTAATGTAGCTGAATGTCTGAAGTCAGTGAAGACTCATTTGCGCAGGATTCAGCAGAGCATATGGCAACAGCCATGCTTGGTTGGACCGTGATCAAATTGGCTAGCTAAAAATCAAGGGGGTTATAAAATCAAATTATACAATTTTGGTTGAGTTGAATATTAGTCC
Source organism: Spea bombifrons (assembly GCF_027358695.1). Taxonomy (NCBI): domain Eukaryota; kingdom Metazoa; phylum Chordata; class Amphibia; order Anura; family Pelobatidae; genus Spea; species Spea bombifrons. The sequence continues at coordinate 10,476,263 of NC_071089.1, read as the reverse complement.
CTTTATAATTTAGGACCTTCGGGTTTACCACTGAAATCTAAATCTTGGTTTCTTTGGGGCCCCTGCGCCCCCTATTTTGTCTGGTTTTCTAATATGTCAGGGGTTGACAACTTTGGTTTGGATCTAGGAGCCAGCTAAAAAACATATGCTTACACACTGCAGCATCATACAATAACAGACACATGCATGCTAAAATCATATGCTCACAAACACACACATCTCACAGTCACACACGCTAACATCATACGCTAATATAGACACTCTAACACTAATGCCATACTGTAACCCACATACAACACGGTGCGCTCTTACATGCTAACACCACACTCTGATACACATGCACACACTACCCAACAACATACACTACTACTACTACTACTACACTACTACACACACTGTGGCACTATATACATGCTGGTTAACAGTATACACACACATTGACAATACAGTACATGCACCAACACTATACATACTCACACTGACTAATACTACAGCACACACACACATACACACTGACTGGCACTTTACATGCACACACACACTATAGCACTGTACATAAACACACATACACATTGACTTTAACACTATACATACACACACACACAAATATACAGTGCCCCCTCTCTCCTGTTGACCTGTCTACCACCGTGGGGGTCACATAATGCGGTTGCCTGGATACCGTGTAACTGTAGCTCTCGCCTCATCACCAGCCTGTAGCCAAACAGGGACACCTTCCCTGCTTCCCGGGCACCAGGACGTATCGCCATGGTGACCTGGAGGCCGGGACTGGGTAATATGTAAGGACCTAGACAACTGCTGACTCTCTAGCTCTTCTGGAGCTACAGGCTTTATGCTGATCAGACAACACCTGTGGCTGGCTAGGATTATTGAGACTTGCAGTTCTTAAACAGCTCAATATTTACCATTTGGCTAGCCTTAATGCATAATATGGTCTGGACTGGGGAAGAAAAGCAGCCTTGGTACTTTAGCGCAGTGGCCTTTAAATGACATACGTGTGGCCACTGGCTAAATATGCCAGCTGCATGTTACGCTCTTACAATTATAGCAGCATGTGGCCTCGTGTATCCAGCCTGTGGCTACAAACCCAAGAACCCAATGTGATGCCGGAGCGGCAGTAACAATAAGTATGTGACGCCAATAGCCCCCAGTCCAGGCCTTGTATCCATACTATGTTCTCTGGCCAAAGTACATCAGGCTCTGCAGCAATGAGAAACGTGAAATGCTCTGATTCGGAAAATGGAAACTCACCATCATGCGTTACTTTACAGCACATCTATAACGTGACCTTCCAGATCTCAAGGAGTTAAAAGAGGGAAGAACAAAACCAATCAATAAAATAATTATGCCCAACAGTAACCTTTAATTCCTATTGAGCATCCTATGAACTGTGCCGATCTGATAATTGTCCTAATTACTAAATTATTACACAAAAATATGTTCATCCAAATAATAATAATACTAATAATTGGATAATTGTCTACATGTCTAAAAATTTCGTGAAAACATGCCCACTCGGCAGATACAACAAGCAGATTAACACGTAACTTGGCAAAAGGAGTTGGACTCAGACTTGTGGCAGAACTGCCAATTTTTATCCTGGTTTGATGAGAATTGCAAATAGAATTTCAATATAGATTTATGAAGCGCGTGACTATCGTACCCAGAGCAGCAGGACACTCCAGGCCATGTGTCGTAATGTAGGTTTCATGTAATAGTGAATTTAGGCCAACACTACTTATAAAAACAACCTATATAACAAAAAAAGCATTTCATTTTTACTTGACAAATCTAAGATCGCGTTAAAAGTGTTGATATACGATCTCATGCAATTCACACCGTTACTTGTAAAGTTTCAACCTCGAACTCATTGCTCTGTACATTAAGAATAATTAAATTTGGCTTTGTGTCTTTTATTATGGGGGTTTAGAAAAAGGGTCACTGTGATGTCACAATCCCTAATTTTTGGTAACAGGGATCATGCATTTTTACCACAATAGATGAGCTGTACCATGCTGGCACTTCAGAATTGGTTACCATGGTAACAATGAATATTATTCATATTACTTATGTGGTTAGGTTTTGGGGTGCACTTATGTGGTTGGCATTGAAAGGGTATATAAAAAAAAATAAGAATTTTGTTTTCAGTTGCTATGGTGAAAAGCAGATTCCACCTATCCTTGGCTGGCCTTTCCTTGTGCCGTGGGAACTTTAGCAATGGAAGTGGACGTTCTTGTCTGATTTTGCTCATGAACTCCCCACTAAAACATTCAAACCCGTTATTTCTATCCCCACAGACAAAAAATACTGTCACCCCATTAGAAAATTTTAAAAATATGTCTAGGTGGGGCAAGTAAAGATAATAGCGTTATTATTGTGGGAGCAAACGTAAAAGTTTTCTGGAACAGGTTCTAAATTGGGGGCGCATGTGATAAAGGGGGGTGCAAGAGTGAGTGGAGCTACTACAACTCCCCTACCCCCTCTTTTTCCAACCTTAGTTATTATGTGCCTTCTTAATTGCTTAGTATATTTCTGTGAACTATGGACTTCTTGATAACATGAATAAAATCTGAAACAGGTTCATTACATGACTATATATATATATATATATACACACCGGTATATATATATATATATATATATATATATATATATATATATATATATATACACTTTAGATCATTAGTCAGTCCCGGCATAATTTCCAGGAAACACATTTATGTCATCTACACTTCATCCATGAAAAGGAATATTAAATGAAACCACCTCAGCTTGTCACATATCAAAGAATTACATTCATTTAACGTCAATTACAGTCTCTCAATCATATTCTGTGAATTAATCAGATGTCTTCTTGCTTCATTTTTTTTTTATCTAATTGATATTTTTGGAGTAAAAAAAATCTGCAATGCAAAATTAAGACATTTAATTAAAAAAATTAATCCAATTTACTGTCAGGTTTCTCCATTTTACCCTTTTAACCACACATTATTAAATATATTCTCCATTCCACTGACAAATTAATTTGTGAAGAATCCCTAAAATTATTCAATTAAAATGGCAAATGCATAATATTTTGTTTAAATTTCATTGTAAGCAGTGATTTGGACTGTTAAATGAATAAGAGGAAATTACCCTTGCTTTTTTATTTTTTACAATGTTTCTAATAAATCAGCAACATAGGACTTTGTTTCCAATGGATGCATTTCTACCAACTAATAACCAAAGAGGTGACCAACTGCTTCAAGCAGCCAATCAGTGGCATGCGTACAGGGGACCCCCGTGACAATCACCAAGCCAGCGCTGGAGCCGACTGGTGGAAGGTATATCATGTGCCACGAGCGCATATGATGGCTGGAGTGTCCCTTTAAAACTTTAGGATGCTGTACACTAGAAAGCAAGATGTTTTCACGGGTACCTACAGAAACATCACCAGGCACATGTTTGATAAAGGGTTCTGCCTTAGGTGTTCTTCATGATATTGAAGACCACATCAGACCCTGTACAACAGACAAGGGTCCACCTAAGTACTTAAATGCTATCGAAGAATTGAGCAATGGAGGTGCTGGTGGAATTCCAGAACACTCTCTATTTAGTCTTTCAGTGGACATTTCCTTTTCTCTTTCTCTATTCTTGAGAGGCCTTTTCTGGTCTGGAAGTTCATTACAGCTGCACCTGTTTCAAATATTTGACATGGCTGGGTGGCCTTTCTAGGCACAGATAAGACTGTCCTCTTCTACTAGACTTCCAGGGTTTGCAGCTTCACGACCAACCCCACCAATACAGAAAAGGACATTCTTCCCATCTTATCTGCCCAGGTGTCCTACTGTAAAGAGGCAGATCTTAGTCAGTTCCTGGTCTCCTCTTAGATCCATAAGTCTATCCCACACGTTTTTAAACTCCCTCACTGTATTAGCCTCCACATTACATCTGAGCTTCTGGCCTTCTAGTTTTAGATAATGACGTCTTCTCAGTCGCATTAACTCTTTTCTAATCTAATCAAGACCTCACACTTGTTTTCACGTAGAACCTCACAAGCAGAATCTTACCTTTTCTAGAGAAAAGGGAGATATCTGTAACTCCCGATAAAAAAATATAGATCTCCAGAATATCTCCATCGGCATCAAAATTGCTGTTCTTCAACAGACGCTGCCCGACTCATAGCCCATACATACAGAAACGAGCGTACGCAGCTTTCCGTGACATTCCTAACGCAGAGACTGTACTACATCTTTCAACACAGACAGACAATACCCGTCCCCACTCCGCTGCCTGCTTTCTTTTTATATCTTACAATAGCACAGATGCTTAATGCGTGAAGAAACTAAAGTAAACAGGTATCTTTGATAAACTGTATCCTGAAAATCACTTGTCACACTACAGCAAGAAAACGTCTTTTTTTTGTTGTTTTTGCAGCGCGACGTCTAAACCCAGAAATACATTAAGGGTGAAATGCTTTAACAGTCTCTTGTGAATGAAGAAGCAGCCAAGCTTCTCTTTAACAGCTGTCATGCATTCCTTATTTTCCTCCTTTTTCTAGACATATTGCAATTAACATCCCACTCACTTATTTTTTATTTTTTTTTTTGCCTGAAATTCTCTACAGTACCACCGTCGTGCAGTATAGTAGGGAATAATGGAGAGAATTAATGCAGGCTTTTAACTCCAGGGGAGTGGAGGGAAGCCTGGAAGATTGGCTTTCACGATGCTTTGTGCGACTGGCAGGTACCCGAGCGGTACTCGCGGCTCCGAACAGGACATGTCTCGAAAACCTGTGCCGCGGGGCCACTTAAAGCCAGCAGTGTGTCTTTAGTCACTTGAGATGCGTGGTATTGTAAGTGGTGTAAAAACAAAAACCCACCGAGAAATCACGAAGGCAGTTATACCATCGGGTTTGTTGCACGCAGTCATGCTGTTCATTGTGGACCTAGAAGACACTAAAAAAAAATCGTTTTCCTTATCCCCAGTTGCTAAAGGGTTTTTCAATGAACCGCAGCGTTCTTTAGACCTGTGCTTGGGTCTGTAAAATGAGTGTACACACATATTAATGCCTTTGTGAAGGCTTCCTGGTTTTATAGGAATTAAGCATTTAGTTCTGCTTGGTTTGCCGCTAACAGACCATGTGAAGCGGTGTTTCCCCAAGTAACGGCGACGCAGTATACATCCTACAGACTCTGGCTATAGACACGACGGGTCAGACATCTGATAAAATGAGTCAAACTGCACGCAGTACTTATCACAGAGGGCAGGAACTTTGCACAGGTCTCTGAATCCAATAATACAGAATTTACAGAGGTGGCGCTATCATATTACCTCCATCACCAAAGATCAAGCATAGAATGGAAGAAAATAGAGGGATGACACACAGATTCCGCACGCATGTATACAACTATTATGTATCTTTTTTCTTGTCATAAGCATTGTGTTCTTAGTTAACATACAGTTATTCTTTTTATCCTTTTGAGGCAGAGCTTCTCCAAACCTTTTATTCATCTCCTCCAAACCATTGAGTCCTAAGAACCTAAAGTCACTCTATCTATCTATCTATCTATCTATCTATCTATCTATCTATCTATCTATCATTATCTATCTATCTATCTATCTATCTATCTATCTATCTATCATTATCTGTCTATCATTATCTATCAATCTATCTATCTATCTATCTATCTATCTATCTATCTATCTATCTATCTATCTATCTATCTATCATTATCTATCTATCAGTATCTGTCTATCATTATCTATCTATCTATGTATCGTTATCTGTCTATCATTATCTATCTATCAATCAATCTATCTATCTATCTATCTATCTATCTATCTATCTATCTATCTATCTGTACTAGAGTGCTGGAGCTGACTCTTTAATATTTTATTCTCATGTATCTGTGCATTCTATTTGGTGCCTTTCTCTCTGGTATATCACAACATTACATCACCTCTTGACGAATAATAGGTTTTTCTAAGATCTGCTATGGTTGCTGCCAAATGTGATGTAGAATTAAAGGGTTAATGTTTGATGAGTCTCAGGATACACTGAAGTTTCCAGTTCTGATGATGACTTATCTTAATTATTTACAAAATCATTGGATACGACTACAGCTGGGGAATAAAACATCTTCCATCTCCAAATATATTGGTGCAAAGTAGCATTATCTGCAGATTCTGCACCAGTGAAGCTCTTGCAGGTAAAGCCTTGTTGGTGCATCTGAGTTTCTGTCAATATAAATGTCACAAATCATGCGATTTATAGGTTAAACCCCAAGAGCTCCCGGGAATCCAGCTGCCCACACAAAGCTTTACTAATTACCCCTTTTTATAATGGTTTCCTACAGGGCCCGTCTTATGTGTTCTGTGCATCCTGCGCTGGCACACGTATTAATGTCATTATCTTTCATCTTCCTCATTGTCTCTGACTTTTCTGTCCCTTTCCCCCCAATCTCTCTTATTTCTCTTTATATCATCTCTCCATTTCTCTTTACCTCTCTTCTTTGTCTATCTACTCTTTATCACTATTGTTATCACTCTCTCTCCTCTCTCTCCCATTTGTCCCCATCTCTCCTCCTTCTCATTATCTCTTCCCCCTTTTCCCATCTCTTTGTTATCATTATCACCCCGTTCTCACAATCTCTCCACTTTCTCACCTTTCTCATCATCTTTCCCATCCCTTTTAACTATCCCCATTCTCTCTCCTCCTCATTATGAAAAAGACCTCACAATTAACCTCACTTTAATTTGGGATGAGAGACTCCCCAAGCGGCCCTGCTTCTGTGGCAGGCAATCCAGTCTGCCTCTGGAGAGAGCTTGCAGGGTGGAAGAGACTGCTGTGGTGGAGACCACACAAACTTACATTAACGCACATACTTACATGCTTGTTTACACATACTAACACTAGCATACACTTAGTCATACTCACTAATGCACAATTAAACACTCATGCTAACACACATTCCCCTCAAACATCTCTACTAACACACATACAGATCCATGTTAACACACAAACACTGATACATCCATGCCCACACATTCACACTCATGGTCACACACACATCCCTCACTCGCTCCCTCCTTTCATCTTGTACTCCCTTAGCTCAGGACCCCGCAGGGTCATGACGTAACCATGCATTATGTGATCCCGCTGCAATTCTGCCTTCCCATGCCGGTCCTAAATTGTTCACAAAGGGTCTGTGGAGTCGCACAACCCTATGGCCGGCCCTGGTTTCCTATCAAATACCCTTAACTTTAAAAATTCAAATATTTTGAGCAGCGCTGCTGGAAACAAAGCAAGACAAACTTTCTGACGAGAGTAAAAATGATTATTTCCTGCACATCATAATGCAAAAGATTGCTAATGACAAGTTAAAGTGGCCTTTTGTGACTTTTGTTGTACAATACGCTACAAATTACAAGCTATCCATGTACGACTAAGATTGCAAACACTTTTTTTTTTTTGGATCCGTAAAATTATCCAGCTCTTATCTCAAGGTATAAAACCTGTATATGACATTTATGACATGCATCACTTTAAGAGCACTTAAATAATGGGTAGCATTATATTCACTTAGTCTGTACGAAACCTTTGATAATGTCCTCAAAAAGGTTTCTAGTGCTGGTTTTTAACCACTCGAGATGTGCAATGGCAGTATTTTATCCCTGCATTATAATACCGGATCTACGTGGAACGTTCCATTATCTTGTCAATCATTCTGGAGTGTCTCTCGTCTGCGCCTGCCATTAGGATTGAATCAAGAGGTCTACAACTTTTTTCTTGAAGTGGGAACAATACATTTGCGAATCTAAATGTGAAAGAAGATTTAAAACTATCTATCTATCTATCTATCTATCTATCTATCTATCTATCTATCTATCATCTGTCTATCTATCTATCTATCTATCTATCTATCTATCTATCTATCATCTATCTATCTATCCATCTATCTATCCATCTATCTATCTATCTATCTATCTATCATTTATCTATCATGTATTTATCCATCTATATTAGAAGCTGCTTACGAATTCTCTAGGTCTTGGGTAATATTCCAATCCAGGGCTGCCATCAGAAATCTTGGGGCCCAGTACTGGCTTAACGCTAGGTCCTCATGGCCATTCCATCAGCATGTCCATCCCATTGCCCAACTCATCAGTCCGTCTCATGATCCTCCCATAAGCACACCTTACAGACCAGAGACGTGCCTAGGGTTATGGTGCCTGGGTGCAGTATTTCTTCCGTGCCCCTATTCCTAACACTGTTCACTTATAATTTCTCCTGCTCCTCCTGTTCCTCTCCCTTGTGTCCCCTGATGGTGGCCCTGGTCCAATCTGATCAATAATGAAAATATTTGTAACAACTGAAAGCAATGTTCAAACTGCCTGGTGTCCCGCTGCTTAGATCTTTGATCTTCTCAGCCAGCCCATTTACACCAGCCTAAAAAAACACTGCTTTAAACGGCTCTTTGGGCCTTTAAGGTAGGGAGTGCTAGGATACATATCTCGGCGCTCCATAAAACACAATGGCCGTCATAAATTTAAAAAAAGATTAAATGTCTATAAAATCAATGCACCTCAGACGTTACTGACTAGATGCTGGCAATATGACCATGTTACTGGAGCCAAAATAAACAGGAGATTTTAAAAGACAGCCAACAGTGGGGATATAAGCCTGTTTGTTGGGACTGTCCAGGTAAATTCTGGACTGTTGGCAGCTAGGGAGGAGTTTCAAGAATGGATGGTTTTAGGAATCAGTGGATTTAACCCCTTAATGACAATTGCCGGTCCTGGCACGGCACGGAAAAGCATGTGCTTTACGACAATTGACGTGCCAGGACCGGCACGTCTTTAAACGGGTGCAGAAAGCGATCTACTATCGCTTTCTGCACCCAAAAAGCGTTGCTGAATGCCTCGACCTCGAGGCATTCAGCAACGCCGCGATCGGCACGAAGGGGCCATCTCTGGCCCCTCCACGGGGCGTCAACATCCGCCATACTTTGTATGGCGGCGGACGCCCGTTTTAAAAGCGTTTAGGAGGCGATCGACGATCGCCTCCTAAACTTAAATGGTGTCGCTGGAATGCCTCGATCAGGAGGCATCCAGCGACACCAAACACTAACCTTTTGATGGGCTGTGACCGCTCCGGAGAGCGGTCATAGCCGCAGCTACCGGCAATCTTCGCCATCAAGGAAGATGGCCGCCGTCCTGTAACAGGAACCAACAAATTTTAAAATTTAGCTAGATGGTCCAGACCATCTAGAGAACTTTGGCTCCACTTGCAGGTTGAATACAGGTACTGCATTCACCATGCAAGTCAATGGAGCCCAGCTTTCTAATCACAGTGTGATTAGTAAAAATAAATTAAAAAATAAAATAAAATTAATAATAATTAGAAAAAAATAGTAAAAAAACAGTAAAATGTAAAAATCATTTCCCACTGATGTCACTATCAGGGGAACCTCCAAGTTGAAAAAAATGTTAAAATTTTTTTTAAAAAAAATAATAAAAAAAATATATATATATATAAAAAATATATTTTTGTGAGCAAGTCCTAAAGTTAGCATATTAGCTTAAAACAATTCTCGCATGGAAAGAGTTAAAATACTGGCATATTAAATGCCCGTGGGGTGTCTACTTTTAAAAAATGTATGATTTGATGGGGTAAATTGAATGGGCCAGGTTCAACAACGTCCCAATTAACACGGGGGGAAGGATGGCCACACATCTAATTTCCAATTAGAAAAATGCACACGTACCAAATGTGGCCTTTTAGTTCCCCCAAAAAATGACAAACCCATGCATGTGGGGTATCACTGCACTCAGGAGATGTTGCTGAACACATTATGGGGTGTCGTGTGACAGCGGCATATACCAGGAGCTGTAAATTCATACATAAAGTAGGTGTGTGGGGGAAAAATACACACACAAAAATATTACTGCAAACTTTGAAAAAATGCTGGTGGTAAAATGTGTGCATGCAAAGAGTTAAAATACCAGCATTTAAAATACCCTGTGGTGTCTAGTTTTGAAAAATATATGGTTTTGTTGGGCACACTGAAATGGCCTGGCTCAAAGATGTACCAAATAGGGCATGGGCAGTGGATCCAAATGCCAAAGTTCAACATTGAAAAAAGCGCATGCCCCAAATGTGGCCCTTTTGCCCCAAAACAGCCAGGCAAAATCATTCATGTGAGGTATCTCTGTACTCAGGAGATGTTGCTGAACACATATTGGGGTGTTTTGTGATAGTGACATATACGAGAACATTTTAATTCATACCTGAATTAAAATGTGTGTGGAAAACCAAATGCAAAAAAATGACTACCACAAAGTTTGACAAAGACTGGTGGTAGATATGGTGCATGGAAAGAGTTAAAATACTAGCATTTGAAATACCCTGGGGTGTCTAGTTTTCAAAAATATATGGGTTTATTGGGCACACTGAAATGGCCCGGCTCAAAGATGTACCAAATAGGGCATGGGCAGTGGATCCCCAAATGCCAAAGTTCAACATTGAAAAATGCGCATGCACCAAATGTGGCCCTTTTGCCCCCAAACAGCCAGGCAAAATCATTCATGTGGGGTATCGCTGCGCTCAGGAGATGTTGCTGAACACATATTGGGGTGTTTTGTGATAGTGACATAAACGAGAACATTTTAATTCATACCTGAAGTAAAATGTGTATGACAAAACAAATGCAAAAAAATGACTACCATAAAGTTTGACAAAGACTGGTGGTAGATATGGTGCATGGAAAGAGTTAAAATACTAGCATTTGGAATACCCTGGGCTGTCTAGTTTTCAAAAATATATGACTTGATGGGGTAAATTGCATTGGCCGGGTTCAAAGATACCCGAAATGGCACAAGGGGGGAAGAATTACCAGATTTGGAAAAAATGGCTTTGAAATAGCAAAACGCTACCTGTACTTATTGCCCCATAATGGGTAGAAAAAAGCAAAAAAACATAAAAACATTGGGTATTTCTAAACTCAGGACAAATAGTAGAATCTATTTAGCAGGTTTTTTCATTACCTTTTATAGATGAGTAAAAGATTTTTCAACTAAAAGTTAGAAACAGTCATTTTTTTCTAAATTTTTCACCATATTTTATAATTTTTTTAATAGTAAATAATATGATACAATCAAAACAATGTCATCTAAAGAAAGCCCTTCTTGTCCCGAAAAAAACAATATCTAATGTGTGTGGGTTCAGTAAACGGGAAAGAAGAAAATTACAGCTAAACACAAGCAGCGCAGAAATGTTAAAAAGGCCATTGTCACAAAGGGTACAAAAAGTAAAATCAGCCTTTGTCTCGAAGGGGTTAAGGAAGATCCTGCAGTTCACGTAACTGACCACTAGATGGCTAGGATTTTGGACATAGGATTTAGATAGATTGGAGGAAGTGCCTATAATATATAATTAATATGATTATGGTGCTTACTGTACTATTCAAAAATACCCTCTACAGGGCAAGCATATTTAAATATGAATAATGATAAGTTACGTTTAAAAGGTTATATCGCATAAATAAGGAATCCGTACACGATAAAATAAGTATCTGCATCTTATCTTGAAAAATGCCATGCACCAGACCCGGCAAGAATCCCCTCTATCCTCAGTTAGGCGCTATTTTTAAACTGGATTCCTGATTTAGCTCTAAAATGTTCAGTTTTAATATTCACAGTGTGATGGAAGGGCTGCCACGGGTAAAGGGCTACCCGATGTCACTTGGCTCCCCACCAGTACAGACTCAACGCAGTCATCACGGAGGGATCAAGGGAGACCAAGGAAATTCGCACGCAATGCTTGGTTAATGCGGATGTGGCCAAAAAAATCTAAATCAGAATAATTTAAAAACAGGAAATTAAAAATAAATAAAATAAAAAGTTTTTTTAGTACCTGAATTCTAATATGGTCTTATCTCAGATTCACCTTTAATGTAGAATTTATAAGAGGTTCTATCCCAGTCTATATGAATGCTCAAGTTAAGGGTTAAGAGTAAAAAAAAGTTTGACTTAATGCCCAGATTTGTGAATGTCGCCCTAATACTCATAACCTTTAACGCAAAAAAAAAAAACATTAACCAGACTGTGGCTATGTTAAAAAAGTAAGAGTTTTTACACATTTTGGGAGTATTTGACATCATAATACTGTGTATTCAAATAAACCAAAGTACTGTTTAACGAAACCCCAGTCTGCTTCATACTTCCCAATGTAAGTGTAAAAAAATATATATAATCTTTGCCAAGAATAACATCTGCAACTTTAATTACTGCCATATCACATATTATGAGAAAACACAGCCAAGAATTCAGTATCCTTATATAATTATGCAGGCTTAGTTTTTGTCCGGTGCTGAACAAAATGGTTTAAAAAAACGTACTTTTTCTACAGGAGAGATCCAATAATAATAAAAAAAACACTTTAAGAAAAATAAAAATTAATTTTTTTAACCCATTTGCACGCAGCCTACCATATCTGTAATATATATATATATAGATATACTTGTTGAAATGTCTCAACAGATGGGTTTGTGAGAAATATGCATCAATCCGTTATATATTTTCTGGTACACATTTTTATTAACCCTTTGAGACAAAGGAGTCAACACAATAGTACCGGGCACTCTTATGGGTGCATGTCGTGCCACGTGGTAGAACTTCCCAAGGTTGGCTGCCTGGAGCTCCCACTCTCTAGCGGTTGTGGCAATGATCAGGATGGCAAGACTTTAAAGGGTGGGAAGTAGGTGGAGAGACTGGGTAGAACCTGGGCAGAGAGTGGTGGCAACCAAGTAGGTTGAGACTGAAGACACTAACCTGTAGCCCAGGAGAAGCAGATCTTTACCTGGAGACAATGGTGGAACCCACCAGATTCACAGGGATGGAGATCAGGGCATAGTAAACGTTCTAGATCATTAGAAAGAAGGGCAAGACTAGCGATGACTAGGCGGCCTTGACACTTTAAGGCCAGCGGATGACTGATGACGTAAGTCCGGCCGGCGGCTGGATATGAGTGGCAGCACACTATATTTCTATTTTTACGTGCGCAGGGCATTTGCAACTGTTGGCTGCGCTGCAGCACCTGATCAACCAGCGGCCCACCGGGCAACTTACCGGGCAGTGTGCCAGATGGCCAGTCTGGGCCTGAAAGGGACAATAACATATACGACACTGAACATCTCTTTTACAAATTTAAAATTAGACAAATCTATGTATTTAGAATGCATTGTCATTAAAGACCCTGTTGGTGTGATGGTCAGGTGTCCCAATACTTTTGTCCACATAGTGTGTGTATGTATATATATATATATATATATATATGTGTGTGTGTGTGTGTAAAGTAACATGTAACATAAGGTGGACCGGCCCACTAACGGAGGCAGATAAGGGTCCTGGCAAGGTAAGGGTGTGAGGTGTGATGGAGGAGTGAGGTGTAAGTATGTTAGTGTGTGAGACTGGTTGTGTATGTTTGTTAATGTAAGTGTGTGTTATAGCGAGTGTGTGTGCTGGTTCATATGTTAACCAGCGTAGGGGGTTATGAGGGCCACTCTGGGAGGGATAAGCTCAGGCAGAGCCCTGGGGGCAGCATTATTAAAGGGGTCCCCTGCAAAATACACCCACATACATACATGTGCATCAGCAATCCGTTTTATATACATGTGCTGGCAGACCACCAGGTTCAGTTAACCCTTTCTGCACAAGGCTTAAGATAGCAGCAGGTAGGAGTAAATTGGGGACATGGATATTGAAACTGATCTCTCCTAAATTACTGTTTCTGGAACCAGTAGCATCTATACCCGTATAATGTGTACATTATGTATTGATGACATCACGGCAATCATTACTCCCAGATTTTAGAGTTTCATGCAATCCCAGAGGCTTGCAGACTCCAACTCCCATCATGCTCCAAATGGAAATGAGTCCAGGTGCTAACCTGGAGAGACTGAAAGTTCAGGGCTGAGCCGTCAGCAGTCGCCACTGGCTTGGCGTGGAGGGGGAGTGGAAATCAGTGTGCGTGGAGTGGAGCTGCAGACACGCGCTTGTCACATTCTCTAGCTAACCCTGGGGGCATTTGCTGCAAACTCTGCCCTGAGATCCACGGGGAATGGAGAACAGGATTTACTGGTTTCACACTCGCTAAACCCATCATTACCATAACCGCCTGCTGGAATCCCAGTCACAGCTTCTGGACTCCCCCAGATGCCAGCGAGGGACCCGGGCTACCTAACCTCCAAGCACCCCCCTCACTCACAGGTAAGGGCTGCCCTGGCCACTTGCCCCAGGGGCAGGTTTATTGCCACCCCTGGATCCTTTACATCACTTGCACGATTGCTTTTATAATGCGTTGGATGGAGGGCAGTACGCAGAGTAGAAGGGGCACAAAAGCCTCCTGGATCTCATGGGTTAATGGTAGAAGCCGAGAAGCTGCTGGATGCAGGCATTGTATGAGATTTTAATGTTTTTGGGGAGGAAGAAGTGGGGTGCGTGGAAGGTTTAGACAGCTGTGCATGGTGTGCATAATCACAGCAGACAATGCCTTGTGATCCATGTATCCAGTTCACCAAGGGTTAATGCGAAGCCTCTGTCACAGGGCTCAAATGGTTACTGCGAGCTGAATCCTTCGTCCAAAGGGTTAATGCCCCTGGCTTCTGCTGCTGAGGATATGGGGCGGCATGTGATCTCGGAGCTGGGGTGAGATCAGGTCAGAAGACTGCCCCAGGCGCACCGGGATCAGCCCCTCCGGGGTATCAGAGCTGCCGGGAGGGCGACCCTGAGTTAAATATCGAGCAGTAACGGGTTAAACACGGGCTTTATAGCTTTATAGCACAGGCTTAACACCGGCGGTGCCAAGTGCGAGAGATCCGAGTTACGGTTAACTAACTAATCGAACTAACTCTAGGCATGTGTGTGATTGTGTGTGTGTCTGTATGTGTGTGTGTTTCTGTATATGTGTCTGTGTCATTGTGTGTGTATGCGTTTGTTTTGTGTGTGTGTGATTGTGTGTGTATGTTTGTCTCTCTGTGTGTATGTGTGTGTGTCTGTCTCTGTGTGTGTTTGTTTCTGAGTGATTGTGTGTATGTGTTTGTCTCTCTGCGTGTATGTGTTTGTCTCTGTTTGTCTCTGTGTGTGTATGTGTGTGTGTGTGTGTAATACAAATTTCCAAAGTAGGTTCCAAGTTGTTGAGGGTAATGAGCCAGGGAAGCTGTGTATATAATGCAATTAGTGGATGTAACCCCGGGGAATCTGGAATGGGAAAATATAAAGCGATGTAAGTGGAGTCAGCTGACATCACGCCGTGTGTCACACAGACAGTGCCCGGTACACCCGCCCCGCGTGATTCCTTTTACTACACAATACGGGTCACAGTTAGTTTGGTAGTAATGAGACGCTGTATGTGGGATACCTGCCGGCACACCTGTTCACATGAATTATCTCCTGCTTTATCTCAGTCTGCACAATATTTTTGTATATATATATATATGTGTGTATGTATGTGTCTGTGAATATGTGTGAATCTATTTGTGTATAAATGTGTATATACATATGTGTGTGTGTATATATACATATGTGTGTTTATATGTGTGTGTATGTTCATATGTGTGTGTTATTACTCCTATGATCAGGAGTGGAGTGTACATGGAAAGTGGTGCGTGTTATAATAACTGCTCCAGTTGGAGTTAATCCGGATTATGGCAGTTGATTGCTAGGAGGCAGACATTTGCCGGTATGTGGAAATAATGTCGCGGGGTACAGATGTTTGGGGTCCGGGGGAGGCTGGGGATTTGGCGGCAGGGTCTGTATCCCGGGTCAGAGAAATGATTGAAGAGGCAGACAGTAAACAAAACAAAAGTCACATTTCGGGAGCCGTGGCCTGCTGGTCTGTGGGATTTCTCCATCACCGTCACTACCCCACTGGCTGCTAGTTGCCCCTCTCTCTGTCACAGTGTGGGGTAAATTGGCTTCCGGAGGAGCTGGGCCTCCATGTAGCATGATGCGGAAACAGAACCCCGGAGAGGCAGTTTGTATGCAGAGTAGCCGACTTCATTCCCCGAGCCGGCTGTAAAACCTGCGGGGCACCCGGGGCGGTTAGACGGTCTCCGGATCAACAACCCCATTGCCACTCCATTAACCATTTCACTGCCAGAGGACAGCTCTTTACAGGGAGAAAGGGTTAGTGTTTATCTTTTTCTGGAAGATGAACCATTTAAGTGCCGGTGGGACAATTATTCCAATGAGTTGGAGCATCATCTTGCACACAAAGGGTTAAGAAGCTCCATAATTCCTGCTTTTATTTTTTGTATTTTCTGAAATACAAAAAATAAAGGCAGGAATTATCTGTTTATGGAATATTACTCTTCATTAATCATCTGTCTGTCGATCGATTTTTATCAATCATCAACCTATCATTATCTGTCTATCATTATCTATCGATCGTTATCTATATCTATCTTTCTATCATTATCTATCTATCTATATCTATCTATCTATCTATCTATCTATCTATCTATCTATCTATCTATCTATCTATCTATCTATCTATCTATCTATCTTTCTTTGCATTTGTTTTTGTGTCTTGATAAATAATATCGTAAGTGTGGCTTCTGTGTGTCCGGATATATATATAAATATGTATAAATATGTATGTATATGTATATATATATATATATATGTTACACAGATCCGGAGAAAAGACTTAATAACCCCATAGTGGCTGCACATGTTTTTCGCTGGAACCCCGAGGCGCTGATATTTTATGAGCAGATCCGCACGGATGTATAAATGGTCGCGCACGCTGTGAGCCATGCCTTTTCCCCCCACTTGCCTTCCTTCCTAGTCGCCCCGCACCGTGGTAGGAAATTTGTAACCCTTCGTGTGTCAGAAAGGACCACACACCACATCACTACTTGTGGCCCTTAAATGTTTCGATGTGAATAAACGTAGGGAGCCCCGGACCCTCCGCCGTTCCCGGGGTGTTTTCAGTCTAGTGCAGCAGTAAAAAGGGGGTTTTTAAGTCAATTTCCATTACTTAAAAAGAAACATTTTTAAGGGTTTTGTAGAATTTTAGCACCCTTCCCGCTCCTCTTGATGCGCGTATTAATCACGGCAGACGACGCATCCATTGATTTTATCACCGCTTACCTATCATTTATGTATAAAGTGGCAGCTTATAGAGCACATACATAACTAATTGAGAGTCATATTACCAAGGCGCTTTTGGAGCAAACCTAGTGCAATTACTAGCTTTGGAGCCGTTACCATGGAAACTAATGGGATGTTTCCTTTCATTGCTCCAAAAGTACTATTTTTCTTTCAAAATTTCTCCAAATCTACAGGTTTGAAACCTCGGATCCCGGGGGCTCCTCCTCGCTGTAGATCTGATTGTGATTAGGAAACGGACGGACATCAGTAACTGCGGCACAGCCTGTGGCCCCTGGGTAATATTGCTTTACGACCCCTGTTTACTATCGCCTCCGACAGTGCCAGGTAGAAGGAAGCAGTTACTAAACTTAGCAAGGCTCTAACTTTGCCCCAAAAGCTTGCAATTATTTTTGGATTGCCGCAAAGTCTTTTGTTTTCCTTTCTATCTGGCGCTGAAGCTCTCCAGGCATAATATAACACAACTGTCATGGGTGATGTTAATTGGGACCATTAGTAAGCCGATACAACAGGATATTGTGGTTATTGTAAATTATTATTATTAATTCAATTATTTTTACCAAAGTTGTGCCAAACAACTCACATCACGCTCAGCTCGAGTGTTTCAGAACATTTTTTCTCAGCTGTCGGAACACCAAAGGCTTATTTATTATTTTTTTTACTTGTTAAACGGTTACCATTTTGAATATAAAGAGAAACATTACCGACTTCATAAAACAAACACATGCCCGGCTATACGTAATATTGATGCCATTGTTGCCGGATTACCGCTACTGGCTTTCGAGGGGTTAATACATCGATTTTAAACCCCCGCCGGCCGGTGCCGCTGCATCGCTCGCTCCGTTGACAGTGAAAAAGGTTGATTTCCATGCGTTGATGGTGAACACGCAGCGGCGCTTGGCATTCGTCCCGCTCGATGTGTCTGGATTTCTCACAGACGTGCGGCACGCAGACTGAACTCCCACTAATCCCTCTGAGAAGCTCCTTTCGCAATGAGAAGGGCCCATTCTTCTCACCGCTCCTGCGAAGCTGGGCTCGCTTTCTCCGCCGCGCTGCCAACATCTCTGACTCATTTCCATGGAATCCTACCTCTGGTTTTTCCTTCCCCTAGAAGGAAACTTCTTAAAGAAATGAAAAGAAACGAAAAGAAACCCTCTACTGCCTCCCCGAAACCCCTTTCTTTCTATTTACCAACCACGCCGTCTTTTTTCTATAATGATCGCTGATAATCATTAAAATCTGATAATAATAATAATAATATAATAATGTCTAATTTTTTTTAAGAGTGAAACGGGTGTTTTTGGAATAACTGCTCCTCTCCCTAATTTTATTGAACGTTACAGGAAAAAATATAAAACAACTTATTCTGTAAATCCAATAATATGAATGAAAACGTGCAGTGAGCTCCAAGCTGCGTGATAACATTGGCTGATGAACTATTACTTATCTATAGTTTTTAACTTAAAATATTAGTTGAAGTGTTGATTGCGACGAGCAGTAACAATACTGGAGTGAAATGTTTGTATTATTCAGCATTCATTTACTGCTCTCGTTGCCAGATTCATTACTTAATTTGTGATAGTATTATTATTTATTTATTTCAATAACGCCATCATATTCTGCAGCGGTGCAGAGGTAAACAGAACAGAAAAAAAGTAGTGTTTCACATAATAATTTGGATTTACAGAAACAAAAGGAGGGATCTGCTCAAAGAGCTTACAATCTATGTATATTAAGACCATTCTTAACATCTGTTGACTAATTCTCCCCTGTATACCGGTATATTCCTGACTCTGAGTATATATATATATATACTGAAAAGAGAGCGTTGGGGATCTGTGATCCAGTTAGTGCCTCGGAGTGATAGGAGCAGGTCATGCGGCACTATGCAATGTACAAAAAATAAATACTTTATTGGCCAGCGTATAGACCTCCCTGATCACAAGCAGCGTCCGCCGCGTTAAATAAATGAAATTGGCTTCCCACCCAAACCCCCCGCTGGCAGAAAGAGAAGAGGAGAAACAGTCATATATAATATGGCTAATTGTTCTTAGCGTGAAGCATGCTCATAGCTTTTCCTGTCAATGCCTATCAATCAATCTATCTATCTATCTATCTATCTATCTATCTATCTATCTATCTATCTATCTATCTATCATTATCTATATCTATCTATCTATCCATCTATCATTATCTATCTATCTATCTATCTATCTATCTATCTATCTATCTATCTATCTATCTATCATTATCTATATCTATCTATCTATCTATCTATCCATCTATCATTATCTATCTATCTATCTATCTATCATTATCTATATCTATCTATCTATCTATCTATCATTATCTATCTATCTATCTATCATTATCTATATCTATCTATCTATCTATCTATCTATCCTTATCCATCTATCGATCGTTATCTATCATTATCTATCATTATCTATCTATTTTATATCTTTTTATCGACCATTAAATCTATCTATCTATCTATCTATCTATCTATCTATCTATCTATCTATCTATCATCTATCTATATACATCTATCCATCCATCCATCAGACTACAAGTTTACAAGAGCAGGTCCCTATTCTTCTTCTTTCCCAGTATTTTTTCTGTCCATATTATTCATTTTGTAGATTGTTTTATTGCTCATTTGTTGTTCTCCAAAGCGCTATTGAATCTGTTAATGAAACGTAATCTCTGGATTCATCTATCCCATTATCCTTTATGTTTAGTAGAATGTACTATACGTGTTTTTTGTTTCTACATTAAGGTTTTTTTTCTCTTCAGTTTTCTTTTATTAATAAGCTTCCCATTCCTTCTCCAGCTTTAATTAAAAGGCTCTGTGATAATAATCACATTAAGCAATTTGGCTTTACAAAATAACAATAAAAGCCCTTCTTTTAGAGGGTTATTAAATAACAGTAGGGGGATAAAATCCCTTTCAGATTAAGTGACTATTCAGGCCAGCACTTATTTCACAAATCAATAGAGAAGCAGAGGGCGCCTGCATCAAGCAGTTCTACTGCAACTCCTATAATCCTCAGTGAGCCATAAAGTTGACTAAAGATAATGGGACTTACAGTCAAACACGACAGTTGCCGTCCTCCGGCTGTTCACTACAACCCCCATCATTCCCCGCTGCTGTTGGTTCATAGATTCTATATTTGAGTTGAGGGTTTCCTGAAATGAGAGTAATGAGAGTTGTCGTCTAGCAACAGCCACCTGTTAGCCGTTCCATAACTTCACTCTCTGATTTCCATGTTTATTCTAAAACCCATTGCCCCAGAAACAGTGATTTCTGGCACCCCAACGGGTACACGGTCTACAGTCGCGTAAAGGATTATCAAAGCAGTGCAGGGTAATGAGTAGCGGTGCGAAAGTGAGAGCAGAACAATGCGCGTCGGGGAAGCGATTAAGATGAGAAGGATAGGACAAAAGATGAGAGTAATGAGAGATGGAGAGACCGAGAGCAGATGAGAGATGGATTCCTGGCTCCGAAAGCTCTGCTCCTGTTTAATATTCTGCCCGCTCTCCCGTGTTCTGTTTGGCTCCTGTGGGACTGAAACTCACATCTCGAAACTGAAGCCAATTTTCTGTCTTAATCTCACAATGTTTTGACTGGAGGCAGATCCAGTTTAGTCCGAGTGGAAACTACTAAGCTTCTCTCTGGTTTTCATAAAGACGACGGCGGGGTCACTGGTTGCTCGGATAAAATGACACCAAGTGACTGAATGGAAAGAAAGAGGACTAGCGAGTAAATCCTGATTTTTTTTTTCTTCTTTATTGTTAGAGGAAGGCTTTTTTGTTATTTACATATTCTGTGGAAGAAATCTCTTTTTTTTTTTCTTCTTCTGGTTCAGTCAATTGGTCTTTGTTAGAATTCGGCAAGAAGCTTTTCTCTTTGGCATAAGATCTGGCGTTTCCGAGAGGTTAGTGGCTATATCAGATGAACAGATATCCTCATTACTGTTCATGGAATCCGATGTTTGCTCTGAAAACACGGGAAATTCACAGTGCTTCAGTCTTCCACCTTTAGTGTGTCTGCTTTGGATTACAACTTCCATTAATCTCAGCCACCCTTGAAAGCAAGCAATATCACAGTTGCAATAGGAGACTCGTGGCTCCTGCTGTGGACTATAATTCCCATCATGCTGAAGATGATAGCATGCAATGTTTTATAGACTAGTGTTGATGTGTACATTTTTTTTTCTTTTTTTCAGATTGGTGGCTATAAGAGATGACTGTGGTTCTGTCCATGAATAGGTTCTGTAACCCTGTTGCTTCTGAAGGTACTCCTGAGATCCCTGATTATCGGAGCGTCTGGGAGTCGGAGCATCAGGGTAGAACAAGAAGCTTACCAAGCCATATCCATGCCCAGCACCAGGAACACGGATTATGTGACTCACCTGCAGGTATCCATATCCTTCTTCATGTCTAGAATTTAAATCACAAGATCATCTCTGAATGTTTACGCTCTAATGTCGCTAAGAAAAATAGCTCCTCACGGCTTATTTACTATCAAGTATGATTATTACAAACCCTTTGAACAGTGTTCCGGCACAGGAATGGTTAATTGTATTCTATCCAGTGATCTGTCACACCACTACTGGAATCTAGCTTTGCGAATTTGCATTTTTGATTGTAGATGCATATTGGGGTTATTAAAAACTACTGCGTTTAATGTCATGGATAGAGGGGTATGTAGTAGACATGTGCTAGTGGGGCAAAAACAAAAAGATTTTGGTTTGTTTTTGGCCCATTCATTTTCGGGAAACGAATTACGTTCCCTGCGTATTCACTTTGTACAAAAATTGGTGGGCATTTTAAATTCGGGAACAAAATTGGTTGCATTCACGTTCACTCTCATTCACTCTCTCACGCTGTCATCACTCTCTCACACACACCCATTCACGTTCACTCTCTCTCACGCTCTCTAAATGTTTCCCTACCTTCTCTGCTTACCACTTCGGCTTCTGCTTCCATTTCCGCTTCTTCTTGTTTTTCTTCCTCTCTCTTTTAGTTTTTATCTTCTATCATTGTCCGGATCTCTGCGGGCATTACCTGGTGCGAACTTTCACATATATCACGTAGGTTTCTGTGACATCCTCTCCTTTGGGTGATGGGGGGAGAGGTCGTCACTGGAAGCGCCTCCATTCTTGGCGTAAATTTGCACCAGATTATGTCGGCAGAGATGGAGATAGAAGATAAAAGAGAGAAGATGAAAGATAGAAGATGAAGAACAAGAAGATGCGGAGTGAAAGCAGAAGCTAACGGCAGGTAAGGCAGGGAAACATTTAGAGAGCATGAGACAGAGAGACAGAATGAGAGTGTGAATGAAATTGTGAGAGAGCGAGTGAAAGGGCCCACACATTTCAGATGAAAATTGTCTGTTCTCTTGGGAACCTATTAGAACACTATTATTTACTTGGTAGAAGATATCCCTGCTTTACTACAGGTGAACAACATTTACCGCTAACAGTTACCAGCCAAGATGTTTCACGTCTGACTACAGCCTAAATCAGATACCTGTAGTGTAATACAAGCAAATACCTACAGCACAGCAAAACTATGAATATGAACCGAGAAGCTAAGAGAGTTCCCTGGAATGTTTATATTCTTGGTAAATAATAGACCAGGCATGAGAACATGCAAATACTTCAATCAGATATGTATGATATCTGATTAAATTATTTCAAGGACAGAGATTGGGCCCCTCGGGAAGTTACAGTAAATACAGAAATGTACACTATAATAAGTTTGGGGTAGATTTCTTAAAAAATGAGGGATGAGGGAGACGTTGTCCCCATGGTCTGTGCCGATGCTGCACCCTGTTGCAAACTACTACACCAGGCCAGAATAATGCAGACAAATCCGCGGAGAAAAATAAGTGTTTAGTACTGGTGTAATACTTCCGCAACTGCGTGGAGCCTCTCTCCCATCCCTCCAGTGAGAGGAGAGGGTGCGCGTCGAGGCATCGACAGATCCGAGGAGAGAGAAGTGTATAAAAGTATTCAGGTCTGGTGAAGTACTTTGGCAATACGGGGGAGCCCTGTCTCGGAACTACTACACCAGGCCGGATCACGCGGGGACGAGCAGAGCGAAGAAGACAGAAGACATGGGGAAGATAGGAAGACATTGACAGAAAGCATTCAATGAGCATGTGAGAGAAAGAAGGTGAGTGAGGGCGTGTAAGAGTGAAGAAAAAAAAACTAACGAAATGCAAACGAAAATTTGGAGCTCCCTGTTTCATATGAATGCACAAGTCTACTATATCTCTACTATATCTCTACTATATCTCTACTATATCTCTACATCTCTACTATATCTCTACTATATCTCTACATCTCTACATCTCTACTATATCTCTACTATATCTCTACTATATCTCTACATCTCTACATCTCTACTATATCTCTACTATATCTCTACTATATCTCTACATCTCTACATCTCTACTATATCTCTACTATATCTCTACTATATCTCTACTATATCTCTATGTCATGTAGAATCCTGAAAACAGTGGTAAATTTGTTAAAAAAATGTACATTATTTTGTGTAACAATGGGGTTTAATATTTCTATAGAATGGGGGGTGATGTCCTTTCAGTTTGTTGCTATGGTGATAACACCACTTTTCAAAATATGTCACTTTCTACACATATCGCCCACCGAGTC
Organism: Spea bombifrons; assembly: GCF_027358695.1. Classification (NCBI taxonomy): domain Eukaryota; kingdom Metazoa; phylum Chordata; class Amphibia; order Anura; family Pelobatidae; genus Spea; species Spea bombifrons. Next base: position 10,452,405 of record NC_071089.1, on the reverse strand, counting down.
TTTCCAAGATCATGCCATTAAGTGACCAAACATGTTGGTTATTTTATCCACAAACACCTTTACAGTTACATGTTTTAGGTATACTGAACTGTAAAATGTAAGATTTGGGAAAATAATATACGATAATATTTATTCCAAAATAAAATTCAATGTTTTGAATAGCCGTGTTATTGGAAGGCAGATCTTCTGCTGGCAGACTTTACCAATGACAAATGAGTACAATCAATGGCAATTAGCCCTACGGTACGACAATAATCATAACATGAAATGAATATCGTAACAAAACACGTAAAACACAGACCCTGTATGCTGCATTTTAAGGGAAACTCCAGCCATCACATGCACTTTAATGTAAAGACTTTCCTGACATAGAAGTTGCGGCGCTCTTGGCGAAGTGGCCCTATTCTTCTGTGGTTTGACATTTCTTCCCACTGATTGGCTGCTTCACACAGCCAATCGGTGGCTGTAAAATCCAATCCGATAGAATTAGCCGGTTCGAAAAGTTACCTCAACCCACTAAACCTTTCAAATTTCTGCATAGGTAGCTAAGGTACAAAATATTTGTTAAAAAAAAGTTGAAAATCCTCAACTCAAGAGAGACAGCCAGTTCCCACCTTCTGCTCTCACAACTCAATCTGGAATTCCTCGGTTTTGCTAACGCGCAGCATCACACGCAGTGTTACTTCTGTTGCTTTTTGCATCCCCCCGACACTGATGTCTTCTTTTGTTTATTTAATTATCTCATTCATACGGGATAATATCATGTTTTTGTAGGAATGTACTGTGTATCATGACCACGACGGGACTGTCAATGTGTAAAACATATGTGTAATCTGCATTGCTTTAGGGAAAGGCAACCTCGCACTCCAGCTGCTGTGGATTACGAATGCTATGATGTTGCCTCCTGGGAAGCTAAAGCTGTAGACTAACTACATAGCTCCAAAGTGTCCCTGTTTAGTGTATTACAGTGTCCCGCAGCGCTGAAAGGAACTGTGTCCCTTTCAGCGCCTATCCAAAGGCACAGCCAGGGCTTAATATGCTAATATATTGTAATTTCCCATGATCCTTCATTTATATTGATACTTGATGCGTATGTATAGGTGAAAGAATTAAGGTGACAGATAATCTGGAATGTGAGAGTGACCCTTTATTTAAACCTTTATTGTGTTTAACTGAAACAAGTCAAAAATGTCAATGCCATCTGTTGTTATTGTCACAGAAACACATTACAGGGGAAAATCAAATCCAATCACAACACCCAAGATCACATACTTTAAAAGGAAATATGTAGAAGAAGAGGATTATCACCCGCCGCTCGGCAGCTGTAGTCCTAAAGTATGTTTTTATTTTATTTCACTTTTATTTATTTGCAATCTTTACCTGCTACTTTATTAAGATTATTTTATTGGTTTGTACATTTTGGTTTCAATGTAAAAAAAAATAAAAGGGTTTTAAAACTGGGAAAATTGACATTATCCTCAATGAAAGATATATAGAATGTTTAATATCTGAAATATATTTAATTGTATATTTTTCCCTAATCTGTTCTAGGATTTTCAGTTAAAATGACATATATTGAATGAATTATTGCTTACATTATTCAATACTTGAATAATACAAACTTTTAAAATGAAACAATGTTGGTACCTTCATCAGTATTTATTTTATTAATTATAATTATTATTATTAATTATTATTATTATTATTATTATTATTATTATACATAAAAAGTCTCAGTATTGCTTGCAGGCATCAATGCATGGGGGTACCAGTACTCTTTATCATGTCCAGCCGGGGATACATTGGATGTTAGTATCTTCTACTGCAATTATTCTTCTTCTGTGGGAGATCCCATGGCATGCTCTTAAAAATTTCTTAAAAATTGCTCTCAGAAAGGTGACACATGCTTAACAGATCGTATACATTTCAATATCACGCTTTTTTTGTGCTTTTTAAGTATAAATTAGAATTTCACATGCAAACCCTATAATCTGGTTTTTAACCCTTTAATGCGACGAGGGCTGAATAAGGCAAACGCGGAACTATGTGTTGCACACATCCCCGGCACAGGAAGGGTTAACGCATACTTGACGGCTGAATGCTTATGCAAGGCTGTAATAAGTGTTACGAGTGCTGAGTGTAATTTATTCAGCGGTGAATGCGAAAGAAACAGGCGGTAGGACTTTATGTAAGGGAGAACAATGGGTCTAATGTCAGCTCAGTGATCTGCCGTAGATTTTCTCTCTTGTGTAATAGTCATTAAAATCCATTAGCAAACAGTTTCCGACGCGGACTGCAACATACTTTCTTACACGGATAATGGAATGATGCTGTTCTGGGGTGGACTGTTGGCTGTTTGCATTGAACGGACAATATAATAATGTCCCAGAGAGCCTTACCAAAAAAAAAAGAATGCATGTTTAGGTTCTTCGCGGGTACTTTAATATCCATTCTTTAAAGATTCAGAAAAAAAAACCACTAGCCTTAGGGATAAGCTGCAGCTACAGAGCTGCAGTTTCCATCCTAATCTGTGATCTGACAATTCTCCCCACTGAATGGGGGGGTTATGGAAAGGAGCATATGAGGGATTTTCCTGCGGAATCCCCCCCCTATGCATTTGCAGATGGGACACCCCCTAACTTTAAAGGGCAAATGATAACCTGAGGGTCCTGTTTAAAAAAAAAAACAATCTATGTCACTGGAATTATGCTAATCGTGAATGTCTCAGATAGGGCTATGTGAGCATACCTGGGAACTTTCTAAGTGAGATGCTAGAAATATTAACCCTTTAACAGCCCATTGTGAAGATTCGATTTAATGACTCAACAAATGTGTTACCCAAATGGCTCTAAAACCGGTCTTCCATTATTTAAAGATACACTTAATTGAGTCACTTGCATTCAAACAGGGAAATCAACCATCATATTCTGGTAGAGTCTTGTATAGGATCACAGCACTGTAGAATAAAGTCAGCTCCAGACTGTATGACCTTAAGAATCTGCCCCTTCACCATGAGATTGGGGTAAAAACCCTGAGACTCAGGCCAGACCCTGAGAGTTTCCAGGTGTGCTGATGAAGTATAGTCAGAGGCAGCTTTTTACATAAAGGGTATTTTTGCATATCATTCCTAAAATGCACCTGCTGCACAAAAAAGTTATAAAAAGACCTATATTTTAAACATTGATTTTCTCATTGATGTAACTTTATACCCCGAATGATCCAAGACCTTCTCCAGGCCTTGTCATGGACACCTATGTCCTGTATGGACCTTGTTCTGGTCCCAGGAATCACTGCCAGCCCTAGGGTTTCTGCCTCCCTCAATTAAATAAAAACTCCCTGCATTCTCCCCAGTCAACCATCCAGCATGCTCCTGCTTACTTATATTACAAGAAAAGCCCTCATGACAGCGCCCCCTAGTGACTCAGCTCAGTAGGCAACCACCTAGCCTGTATGGTCAGGACGCAATAAGTGTGAGCCCTGGCCCATAAACTCTTCATTTCTGGCTCCCAGATCTGTCCGACCCTTGCCTGGAGATCCCTGCCGGCCATTTATAAGGCTTAGTGCAGGAGAGGCCAGAAATGGATTTCCCTGCTCTGGTCCCAAAATGAAGTGTTTTATCCAAATATAGGGCCAATGTTAAGACTGAAATAAGAACAGGGGCCCAACGTAAGTATTGGTAAAAGTATAAAATTAGATTGTGTCATATTTGGCCTCACTCTAATGTATCCTTAATATTTTCCAGAAGTAGTTTCGCAATTTGATTTTTTTGCAGAAAACAGTGGTTATTCACATTTAGCCCTGATGTGCTCTGACTGTATTTGCTTATTTTAATGGAGTACATGTTCGTTCAAACCATTTCAAGGAAAAAAAGATGGCGTCTCGCTGTGTGTTACTGCTTGCTATTGCAAAGGCTTGTTGAAAGATACTTTAATGCCAACCCTGGTACTCAACTGGTTACCCCGACCCTTTATCACTTAGCAAGACAACACAAACCAGTTCATGCTTAAAAGAACCATTAAAAAGATTAGAATGAGGGACTCATTTAAAAAGTGGTTCGATTAATTCAAATCAGATTCTCTTGAATTTAGTCTATATCTCCCAAAGAACCATATGGGCATATTCAATAAGAATGAACTTCAGTAAGAGTTAGGGGTTAACTCAACAGACCAGACTTGACCGAGGTTGCATGCCCTTTGCACGCTCACAAAACAAACCACAGATTCACTAATCTCTGAGTCGTTTGCCAGCGCTTGTGACTTTTCAGGCGAGGGCATGTGAGTTGAATACAAACTAGAATGTTTTTGCCAAATGCTTGCAAAATTTGTTAAAGCATCACCCCCACAAAATGACTCAATGAAAAAGAATAATGGAATCTAAAATATACGGTAATTGAGAAATAAAAATGATAAAAAATGACAGGAATTTGTGCAGCTGCAAACGCACATTCTTTTGCCAACAGCAGTGACAGAATTTGCATTTCTGGGTGCAGATCAGTAACAAGTACACTTATCCAGTGGTTTTCTTGTGATGAAAGACCACAGATAACGTGCGCCTTCATATTTTGGGGTCCCCATGGGTACTCATGTGTAACAGAGATGTCACATCGTTTCTATGCTATTACCAGAGGGAGGTATGCTAAGTGTTAATGAATCCGACAGATGAGTTGGTGAGATAATGGATTAACCCCTTCCATTTGTGTTGAGTTTTAGTACTGTAGGTGTGTAGGTACAAAACTAAAGAGCCATGTAAACCGAGAAAGGGTTGTCTGATGCTATTACTTACTGCGTATAGACATAGATGTATTATCAGTGGAAGTGAGGTCGGGCGAAGCCACGTCTTTTAACCCCGGAAGGTGACCGCACTATAAAACTGTCGTTTTTGCAGTCAGCGTAAGAAATATGACAGTGGAAAAGACATCAATTCATATTATGGTCAAAGTGGCACTAAAAATATGAATTAATCCTTCACAAGGGACAACATGGGTCAGAATAAATAGGCCTACAATTAGTCCATAATTACCTATTTATGTAATTACACGTTTTAGAATACCGGCTGGAATGTAATTTTAAATCCATGCTAATTTTATACGATTTGGTGATCGTATCTTCCGGTGCACAGAACAATGCAGTTTCCTGTAATGTTGCAAGTTGCTGTAAATATTATTATGTTACTTTTTGTGTGAACCTGTTACATTTATATAATTAGTTGCTTATTTCATTAAGATTTTTCCCTTCAACTTTTTTTCCCCTCCTTGATTCAGAATATTTCCATCTTTGAAGAGAGGGCCCATGTACTCTACATGTCCTTGGAGAAGCTAAAATTCATTGACGACCCCGAAGTGTTCCTGCGCCGATCTGTCCTCATCAACAATCTGATGAAAAGGATCCATGGGGAGATTTTATTGCAGAATAATTGGTGTTTCTCGGCTTGTTCTCTGGGAGGACCTTCGGCACATGAATGGTTTGTCCCTCAGGATTGTCCATACAGAAAACGCCTGCGGGTAGCCAAGGAAGAGACTCATAGTCTACAGACCTGCTGCTTTTACCAAGACTGTGGCAGCCATTATCTAAACATGCCTTTCTCTGTTACACCAAACGGAGGCAATGCGGCTGCCTCTACCTCATCTGGTAGCCTTACGTCTTTGCCCGGTTGCTCCCAAAGTGTGGATTACAGTATGGGCGATGTTACATTTTACCGGAACGGTGTCCAAATGCCTTCGTGTGTTGGCACTGCGGCTCATTCCAGACCCCAAGGACTTCAACAAAAGGCAAACGGAGACGATGGAAACCCAGCAGACGAAAAGAGAGGTGGCCTTAGCTTTGGGTGCGATGTCGCCAACGGAGGCAGCGCCCCGGAACATCGAGGGAGATTCTACGATTTTTTAGCCACCGGTTGCAATGACAAGAGCAGCGTTAGTGACCCGTGGAAAAAATCTATAAGGAAAAAAGAGTTGCCTGCACTTTGTTGCAGTAAAGGAAGCAAGGCTTGAGAGCGGCACTTAACAGAAAGAAAGTTAAGCGGAGTTTGTGTTGTCAGTATATGTGAGATTCTGCAGTTTAAAGGGGTTTTGTAGTTTTATATGGTGATTCTGATCTAATCCAGACATTCCAACAGGGTAACGTTACGTAGACGTCGTCGATCTTTTAACTAAGAACTATTAGCTAAAATTGATTTTCTACATTGCTCCTACGTGTATTATTCACAGAGGTGCCAAACAAGCGTGCGATGATTTCAAGTGGTGTTAACGTAACCAGATCCAAACAACAATGGCACCCGGCTTCTGTTAACTTATTCTCAATATAAGCAAATATGTTTTTTTGTCCCCTTGTAAGGTTAAAGGTGTTTTGATTGCAGAAGGCCTGTTATTAAATGTTTTTTCTCTTCTGTTGTAAAGTTCTGTACGGTTTGCCATGGTTATTTTTTTACGCCCTAACAATGAAGCTAATGGTAACTATGTAACAGAGACAGGTTTGGTTCAAAAGAGTCATATTAAAACAAAGGAAAAAAATCTGCTTTTAAATAAATAGTTTAACCCATTCTAATACCAGGCTGGGTCATGAATCGAATGGTAAATATTCATATATATATATATATACACACACACATATCTATAGATATATATACATATCTATCTATATATATATATATATATATATATATGTTAGCAAGAGTCCCGAAATATGGAGAAATAAGTTGGCTTCTTATCATCTGGGAGGGGAGAAATAATTTTTTTTTCTTTCTAGGACAAAAAAAAAGTTTCAGAACTTCTCCGGTTCATTTTGGTTTTCTAGACTGAAACTTAAACCAGCCGCCCTGCTATCCTCACGCACTCGCATGCACTTTCTGCTACATTCCTTGGAATTTAATAGAATCGGTTTCCAAATACTGAGCATTAACCCCAGCTCGGCATGCCCATCCAGCAGCAGACAGTTGGAAGTGATCGTAAGTGTCAGGCGTCGGCTTTTTCTACCATATAAAGCCCGTGTCGGTGCTATGGCTTTCCAGATAATACACTGTAAGTCAGTCTGGTGCTGATTTGCGGCTATTGGTATGTTTTTTTTCTTCTCTTTTTTCTAATTTGTATAATTTTGTCCAGATGCGCGGTCGGCCTCGATACGCACGCACACACACAAAACCTTTTTGTTACTTGCCTAGAAACCGGCGTGCTGTTATCATAGAAACCACATATCTGTTTTATATCTGTAACGTGTTTAAATAGCTCACAAGTCATTCCAGACCTGCACGATGCATGTTTTAAAGCTGACCTGTCTAATGCCGCTCACACAAACCGCTTTGGCTTCATGCAAGGCTTCACCAGGTAATTGACTTGGGATAATTTAACCTAAAAAACCCCCCGTAATAAGACCGAAGAATGAAGCACTTAAGAGCCTATGTTTTTCCTTGAAATGTTTAAGATTTTTACATGCTAAATTTTTTTTCTTCTAAAAATAGCTTTCTAAATTAAAAGGGCAGTAGCACCTATTTTCAAATTGCAAGAAATTGGCAAATATGACTTAAAAGCACAGTTTAGAGAAAGGGTACTTATTTGCAAAGACATAAGAAGGATAAAAAGGTTTGTTCCCCGTCGATACGCAACTGCATTCTGATTGGCTCCTTGGTGGAGCCAATCGGAGTAGAGTTAGAATTGTGATAATGGTCACTGACCGGTACGTACGCAGCTGAGAATAACCTAATAATAGGTTAATAACTTTTAAAGTACAAGCTGCTTCCTCGAAACTTTGGGGGGCATTGCAACAATGGCGTTTGGTTTCTTCAAAAGAAACCAAAGTTTTTTTTAAGTATACTAGCACTTGAAATGGTTAAGTAAGTTGTTGGTAAAGAGTATAATTTCTTACGTAAGGAACTCGATTTTGGATTGTTTTGCACCTTGAAAGCGTGCGACATTGACCTTTGTTAGAAATCAATAAAACGATTCCCTTGGGTGATATTTCTTAGTCTGTTACCCAGAAGATGAGGCTAACGAGGACCAGGAGTAATCACTAAGATTTCAGTGAATATTAAGTTAGATGAAATATTTCACGGCACAGTCCTAACAATACATTAAGAAGGGCCACACTGCCCCTGTTGCCCCGCGTAACCCATTGTTGTTCAGATGAGAGGGAATCCATCTTATGATATATTATTAACCCTTTATAGATGTCTCGGCAGTTGGAAGGCTTATTACGCCTGCATACTGTTTAATCGTGTACATTAATACGTTTAAAGCTTATTAACAGAAACAATAGTTTATTGGCGCTGAAAGGAGCTCTCACTCCATTGTAATTCGGCTTCCGTAGGCCTGCATTTTAATTACATAGTCAGGTTTCCCGATCATATGCCACCTAGGAAGATTTGATACCTTTTGGTGTTGCTGTGGCAACGGAAATTCTACAGAATCCCTACCATGTTCAGACACCATGCGAATCACACGATGGGAGTGGGGGCAGATAAGCCAAATTCATAGGATCCTGAAAAATAAGCAAAAAGAAACATTTTTCATAAATATTATTCTGTAAAAGGGCTCTGAATATCAGAAAAGCTTCTCTTTACCACAAAGCTGACTATCGGTAGAATGTTTTTTAGTATATGGAACATAACGCTGCGTTTAATATGAAAGCACTCAGTGCTATGGATTTATTGATAAGCCACATATTCTCGTTCTATAACGTTATCCTTCTGAGAGGCTCTCTGGATGAGTGTAGGAGTACTGGCCGCCATCTTTGATGTGGCAGCCAACACGGCTTTGTACCTACTGATATAACATGCACCAAGAAAGCAGGCTGTGTTATAGTATAGCTCTGGAAGCATAATAAACTGCTTATAACAGACCAGACATTACTGAGAAAAAAGTTACCTGGAGAGGGATGTAATATGTTAACTAAAATGCCACCACCTGTTTGTTGGATCTGTGTGGGTCTGCCACCCATTGAGTTATTGCTCCCATATTCTTTAGTTTAGTTTCTGATCATTGTTGATTAGTTAAAGCGGACATTGGAAGGGCTGGGGAGGGATGACGAAAAGGTAATGGCTTCAGGAGAGGAAATGTATTAGATAAATGCTGGCTGTGCCACAGGCTGCCACTCACCTCAGCTTCCATAAGTTCAATTTTCGAAACTCCAAAACTATTCAGTTGATTGACAAACAAAAACCAGCAGGTTTTTTAATGTAGCTTTGAGAAATGGATTTCGTTATACTGAAATATGTTCTAATAGTTCCCCTTTGGTGTGGTGACTTGAAATGTTTCCTCTGTTTCCACTCCCGACCCATAAAATCAGCCCCCTTACTGCATCATGTAGTAAGTAAATGTCCTTTCCTTGACCGTTCAGGTGTTATAAGCTGGTAAAAGTAAAGTGTAGGAGCGTTACACCTATACTGTACAAAAACTATGGCAGGCAGTCCAGTAATACAGCACTTTAATACACATTCTTTGAACCTTCCCCAAAATAAATAACAAAAACTTTGGGGAGAAGCTACAGCTCCAACGCTACAGCAGAACACCTTCACCATGGTCTATCATTAAGCCGCACTGATTGGCTACTTGTAATCAATAGGGGGTCTCGTTAAACCCTCATGGGCAAGTATATCACATGACAGGAGAAGTGCTCCGTTGAACGCATCTCCTGCAAGCCAAGTAGCTGGGGTATGGGGATGCACATGGGGGGGGGTTGCAGAATTCCTCCATGCATTTGCAATGAGGACCATGAAAAAAATGCATATGATGGCTGGGTGTTAAATAGAATTTAACAGGAATTGATAGCTTTCCTATTTGTAATCCAGGCTTATTGCAAAGTAGATCATGACTTTCAGGAATCTAGTATGCGAAGCAAATACATTAAAATCATCTGTTGTTCTATGTCCTCATAGGATTTAATAAAAAATGCAAACACACAAAAAAAAACACAGAAATGTTTTCTGCTGCTATGGCAAGCCTCTTGACCTGTCAGTACCCTCCCTGCACCATGTGACTACAAGCTAGAATTTAGCAATCCCTGACCAAAAAAAATGAATTTAAAAAAATTTGGTGAGAATTTTCTTTGCACTTGGTTTATGGGTTCAGATATAATAGGTACGATATTTCTAATGATATATTTACTTATAAAAGCGTCATATTCAGCTGAGTGTACGAGCAGCTTTAATACGTTATATATTCACATCTTTCAACATGTTTTCAGGGTTGAAAAGAGGTTTTCATTATATGTTTGTTCATATTTATCCTAAAATATATATTTTATCCCAAATTTCCATAATATACGGTACTCAAAAGGTACTCAAAAGGTACTCAAAGGTTACTTTAGCATTGCATTAAGCAAATAGGCTGAATCGTTTGGGTATTGTTATCAAACTGTTCCTTTTTATCTATTTTATCTAAATCACAATGTTCATTTTTTTTTTAGTCCGCGTAATAAAAGGATTAAAGGGACACCGTACGGATGTCTCATAAACATGCACTCTCTGGATCTCTATGGCAACTGGAGGCTGCCGGAGATACTTTGTATAATGAGGTTCTTATGACAAGGGGATCACTTTCTGACTTTCCCCCAAAAAACTATTTTTTTTTCTTGTTAATTTGTTTAACCCTTTGGCTACAGGAGGAGCTGACACTATGCGCAGGGTTGCGTTAAACCCTTTGTCCAGCTTGAAGGTTGGCGCTGGACGACCATCTATGTAACCAGAGCATCCTTTTTATATAAAAACTCATGTTATTTGTTAATAAGCGCATTGTAAATAGGTAGTATTGCCATTTGGAAAACAATTTGAACGTTACAATGTGATAGATTGAAATTAGTGCACATATATTTATAAATAGGTCTAAAGAAACCCCATTAATGTTATACAGATACATTGTAAAACGCAAAGAGCACATTTTGACCTATACATGGAGCAAACATACTAGGAAATATAATACTAGCAGATATATAGATCAAATGTTTTTGGACATAGAGCTAAAAAAGGCAGGAAACATCTTCTCTTGCTGTGGTCACGTACAGTCTTTAGACGCATGACCATATGCTCCTCGGCATGTGTCTATTAAGGCAACTTTCCAAGGGGATATATTAATGGAACATGCGCAAACAATCTTTTCCCAGATGGTATTTGGCACCTTGCGGTCTTGGGTTTTTCATTCATGCAACAAAAAATGAGACCTTTTTGGCTTTTTCTGCCCCTTTTGCTGCCCCATAACACACAGCATGTATTCATGTTCTACATCAGAGAACGTAACAGGTCCAGATAAGCAAAACCTCTTCCTAACATGAAATTTAGTGGTTTCATTCTATTTTTACCGGCATTTAATACTAATGTTAACTTGTTTTGTCAAACTCATTGTACTGGATTATAGCGCTTAGGGATAGGGTTATGCCAGATCTCTCCCATAACCCTAAAATGACAAGAAAAACATTTTTTTCAAAACTTGATATACTTTATTCAACTTTATGTTATTTTTCCTGATGTATATAGAATAATGTTTTTTTCAGTAAATATGGAGAATTGTTTGATGCGATATCTGATTCGCTACGTTTTTGTTACTCGGTTTAGAAACTTAAAGGAACAGCCAACCTTCTTTTTTCTAAAGTTATTTTCTTTAAATAATTTTGATGTCCCCAGCTCTCTTAAGGACCACATTAAGAAAATAGGGAAATTTGTTAGTATTCTTAAAAAGTGAGTTAAATGTATAGAAATATTTAGTTACAGACCCCTCCATCATTGTATAAATCAGAATTGAGTTAACTTAATGAACTTGTTTTAATTATAGTATAATTATCAGGGCACATTAAACTTTCACTGCACAATATGTATAAATGTTTTAGATTATTTTACATTAAATTACAGTTATTTTGGCTATTTCTTCCTCTTTTACCCCCGATTCTCAGAAGGTTTTTGGGAAGTTCTGCTATTAACAAGTTGCTGACAAAGAAAGGGTTCATGCAAAACTGTTGTAAAACTACAATATAATTCCAAATATATAAAAATCTATCAATAATTAATAAAGTGATGAAAACATATTTGTTAATAAGAAATTCTCCTTTATGCAGAAGCACATTTAAGTATAGTTACCCCTGGAAACCATTCTTGTTGTTACAATGTGTTGTATTTTGTATTATATGATTTATTCTTTAAAATATGGGTAAGGTGTTAAAAAAGGGTGTGCGTCAGTTCCCCATCCTTCTTATGTAAATGTTCTCAATATGAAGGTGGGTAATGGCAGTGTTCCTTCTCTGCAGCCCATAAGTACCCCTGAACTTGCCAGTGTTGCCCCCCTAAGGCTCTACCTCTCCTTATAGGATACTGGAAAGGGTATGGCCAAGATAAGGGGCAGGGGCCAAATAGACTTGAAAGGGGCAGAGAGGGGGCATAGCCTGGTAGTGAAGTGGGTGGAAAACCAGTGTAGTTTTAAGTTGGGTTTAAAGGAACAGAGGAGTAGAACATCACCTTTTTTAAAAGCGTTCATACATAGTCCTTGTTATTCTCAATAATCCACACTATATTATGGGTCTCATTCATACAGTGTATGAGTAGGACCAGAATTTGGACTATTTGTCCGTTGTTTAGGACCAATTGATTTTTTTTATATATATATTAAATGTTTTGTGATATTTCTCATGGATATGGCTATTTGAGTTTTTTTTTCCATTTTTGTTATTAGCAGTTTGTAATAAATTTGTTGTAGAAACGTGATTTTGGTTCCTTGATATGTATTTATTAAAAATACATGAATAAAAAAAAAACTGACTTAAAATATGCGTTGTTTTATAATTTGGTTTAAACGTCTTGGTATTGGACATGGATTTATATCATTGGGATCTAGACACAGGAAGGATTATCATACCTTGCAAGTGTCTGTTGTAGCGCAGACCTCCATTGGTCACTTCGTGAAGCTCTGCCGCAAGATGGCGGACGGTAGGCTACAGCTATGGCCCTGCACTACCTCTTACCATACCCCCCCAAGACAGGTGTCCTATGTGTTTCTTCTAATTTGAAATCTCTGCTTACATACAGGTGAGAATTCAGAACGCCACCAGAATAGTTTTCATATCAACAATCTCTGTTTGAAAACTACCACTTAAAGGGTTGATTTTAAAGAGTCAGTTCCCTGGATATTTCTCATTTAACTTGTTTGTTTATACAGGCTTCAGCATCGTTGTCTTTTCTTAAAGTACCATGAGTTCTTGTTTTGGGGGGGTCACGAGAGAGACTTGGATTTTAGCCACCATTGCAGTTCAAGTTCTGGTTAGTGTAATTATGATTATTAGGAAGGTCATAGCCCCCAATGCGTAATTATATAGTTTACAAAATATTATGAGCCTCGGAGATGGTTCTGACCAGCGCCATCCACGTCAACCCAAGGTTACAAAATGTTAATGGAAATACCGTAGCCCACTATGTCCAGGTAAAACTGGTTCCTGAGAATGGAATGGTGCGTTATTAACACATGCCGTTTGGTTTTGGGCTAAGTTGAGGTCAAAGGGACAAGCATGAAATGCCCCAGAGATCCAAGTGCGGATGGATCAAACCAAGGCATAGAGGACAATGGTTCATGTTGTGAATTTACTCTGACACAACCCGTCCATACAAGCTAGCATTCTAAATAATAAAGCCAGACATTTCCCATATAAATACTCCGGAGGGCAATGGTCATTAAAATGGCTTCTACATAAAAGTCTTTAGGGACAGAGCCAGCTTCCCCAACGTTAAGACGTTTAAGTCTCATTCCATAGTACAGCCTAAATATATTAATTTCCGTTTATCTTATTAAGGGGAAATTACCTCATTCGGACAACATAACATGAAACCAGCTGTTTCACGAGGAAACAAAGAACCGATTAGTAACACTTTACAGATTATCTAGGTTGTATAATGGGGTAATTACAATAATTACTGAGTAAATTGTAAATTAAAACAGTCTTTTTTTTTTCCAAAGGCTGAATAAATAAGCAACATTAGCATGATTTAAATAGCTTGCCAATTTGCAGTTGTCATTTGCCACCAGGCTGCGGAAACAATTAGGCCTTATGTTTCACTGCCCGTCTCTGGATTCACAACTGGTTTTGCGATGGTTAATAATAATTAACTTCATTAGGCTGGAAAACGCCGGTATCTGCTGCTGCGTCCAAATATTCACGTGTCCAGCTAATAATAGCCGTGTGTGCTTTGATGCTGTGCGGCGGTGCGCAAGGAGTGGATTTACTGCCAAATTATAAAATAATTAGTGGGGATTGAAGAAAAAAAAAATAAGACGGAGTATACTGTATGTAATTAATGCCTGGAGCTCAAAAATATTCTGAAAATGCCAAGATTTTCTATTAATGTACAAACTGAGATAAGGTGATCTGGCTTCCCTAGAAAGAACCCTAAACTTGATTGCTTGGTTCCTCTACTGCTCCTTCACCTGGAAGACTACCTGGTCCCAGTCATGTACACAGTCCAAAGAGAATGCTTCTTTCTGTGTCTACAGAGCTTTTCTGTCCCGTCCTTACCTGGGTCTAGGACTAATTTAACTAAACCTAAAGGATTATTGGGGAACCTTCAGGTTCCTTGAATATGGAGTGGTTCTCCACCCATCTCTGGAGGCATTAGTATAGCATAATCCTTGTGCTTCTGTTTGTCCATCCGTATAATTTTGAAGATAACTTTATTTATCCGACTGATTTTAGTTCATTCAGAAGCTGACAGAAGAGTTGTGGTTCCAACTCAACTGTTTCAATGTTAAGTAGGAATGGTCAACGTTGGCACATTTCTTCATCAAGAATTGCAGAGCTGGCCCTGTATAATGAATAATACAACAGGTAAGGAGAACTCACGCAAATTGTTGGTTTAAGTACCAGTACGCTGTCTGTTTTAAACTGTAAATACCAATACACAAGTTTTTTTGGTGTATAGAACTGTAAGTGACCAAAATGGAAATCAT